>NC_056734.1:388597630-388882630 GCF_019279795.1 Protopterus annectens | reverse complement strand
TACCCTTCTGCAGGCCTTCCTAGTATCTATGGATTTGAAGGACATGTACCTGCATATACATATACTCCCTTCTTACAGGAAGTTCCTGAGTTTCTGTTCGGTTTACTGCTTTGCCTTTTGGGCTATCTATGTCCCCCAGAGTCTTCACAAAGTGCCTAGCCACAGTTATAGCTTTTTTCAGGACTCTTGGCACATAAATCTTCCCCTACCTAGATGATCTGCTGATCCATACCTGTTCACGTTGGGTCTTATTGCAGCATCTCAAGTTAACTCTCACCCTTTTCCTGCAAATAGGGTTCACACTCAATTTCAGAAAATTTCCCTTCAGCCCACTCAAGACTTAATTTTCTCAGTTTGCAGATTAGACACAAAAAAACATGCAAGCCTTCTTGCTCCAGGCAAAGGCAATGAGCCTCACAATGTACATCGGTTCCTAACATCTCTCCAACCTTGTTCAGCCAGGGAGATTCTAAGGGCACTAGGATTCATGGTAGCAACCATACTAATTCTTCCTTTAGCTAGTTTACATGTGAGGAAAATTTAGTGCTACCTGAAAAAATGTATGGTTTCAACATTCTCACCCCCTGGACACAGAGATCTTTGTCACACCTTGTCTCAAGAAGGAGATCATATGGTGGGTGACACAGGTGAACCTCAATACAGTCCTGCCTTTCAAGGTACAGACTCCAAATCAAGACCTATAGACCTTGGTTGAGGCTTCAGGGGGCATGGGCGGGAATCCATAAGGTCCAGTATTGTTGGCAGTCCAACCTCACAGAAAATCACATAACTCTGAAAGATATGAGGGCTCTCATTCAGCCTGATACTAGCGCACCTATCTAGGCAGGCAAGTTCCTTCAAGCAGTGTATATTTTCTGTCCCAGGACAATGTCCTGGCAGACTCTTTCAGCATGTCCATCAAAGACCCCCCACTAATGGATTCTCAACAAACAGGTCTCCTAGACATAGTCCATAGGTGGGGAGAACCTCAAATAGACTTATTTGCCTCAGAGAGCAACAAAGAGCTCCCCCTCTTTTGTACCATAACTTCTTGCTGCTTGGCTTGGAGGGCAAAATTATTATCCTTCCAGTACACAGGAGAATTTCCTTATGTCTTCCCTCTACTTTCTCTGCTACCAAAAGTTGTACTAAGAGCCAAAAAGAAAAAAAATGTTTTGGCGACTCCCTTTTGGCCAAGACAGCATTGGTTCCCCTTTCTCTATCACTTAGTCAGTGGCAGTCACCAAAGGTCACCCCCACAAAGTGGACATAATCATGCAACAAAGGAGCTCATTGCTTCACACCAACCTATCATTTCTCACCGTAAAGCTGTGGATGATATGATTCTGATCTTTCCAGATAGTTTTCTGTTGATGTGCTTCAGGTTCTGCAGGAGGCAAGAAGATCCACCATCTGTAAAATCCTAAGTAACCAAATGGAAGAAATTTTCAATATGGCATTAAACCAACAATCAGGACCCTATAAAATCAGAAGTTCCTCTTGTTTTATCCTAATTGTGTGAGCTCATGATAGGTGGTCTGGCTTATTCTTTTATTAAAGTCCACCTTTCAGCAATCTCTGCCTGTCTTCGAGAAAGCCTATGCCTCCCATTGGGATCTCAACCTTCTGCAGGAAAAGCTCGCTTTGCCTCCCTTTGAGCCAGCCACTTCTTCTATTCTTAAATTCTGCACCTGGGAAAAACATTTTGTTGCTAGCTCTCACTTCTGCTCAGAGAGTTTCAGATCTTCAGGCACTCATGGATGTTCCTTCTTTTTTATTTCTTATAAGAACAGTGTGTCTCTGAGGGTCATCCCCTCTTTCATGTCTAGACCAGGCCATTGACCTGCCCACTTTCTCTCCCAATCCACAGAAGAGGACTGAAAGACTTCTTCACGCTTTAGATGTGCATAGGCAAATAAGATTCTATTTGGACAAGATCAAGTCTCTTTCTAAGTCAGAGCAACTATCTGTCTCCTTCATGGACTCTAAGCTGGGACAGCAGTATGCAAACAAACTATTGCAAACTGGATTTATAAGTCCATTTCCTTTTGCTGCACTGACCTTGGGAAATCCTTTTGCTCTTTCTCAAGGGCTCACTGTCCTAGAACTGTAGCCTGTTCTGAAGCTTTCTACCATGGGTAGATTCCAGAATAGTCCTGTAAGCTGCTAGCTGGTCTTCTGTGCTTACTTTCACTAAATACTACAGAAATGATGCATTTTCTGGGTCTGGGGCAGCATCTCTCGGTCAGTCCTTTATGGCCTCATGAACAGTTCTCACCATTATCGGCCATCCTCCATTCTACTCCCTTAAGTTTTTGGAATCAGCTACTTATTTGGAATAGTGCAGCAGTAATTTAATTGGGGTATAGTACAGTTGTGCAAGACTTTACAATTATAGTAGATGCCCTACTGATCACTGTTGCAATATTATTTCCTACCCTCCCCTTGCCATTTTCCTTTCTTCCATTTCTCTGATGTCCTGTCTGACAGACCATAGGACTGAGGAGGCCCCCTCTTCCCTTGCTATGCTCCTTCTAGCGGACTGCTTTCCTCTCAAATGTCCTCAGGCTGCTGGTTTGAAGACAGTCTGAGTGTACACTCAAGTCTGGTTATGTACCCCTACAATTGTGAGCAGAGGCCATATGTCAGACGTATGTTTCTGGGAGGATTTAGGCTTTGGTAACCTTGTCTGGATGTCAGGAGTAAAAACCTATCTGTTTGGAATACTGCAACAGTGTTGGACATCTACTATTATGGTAAGTTCGTACACATCTCTACCGAGGCTTTCAACGGTGTAGAATTGATAGATTTTGTTGCATTTTTTTTTTTGTCTATAAGAAATGGTTTTATTCTGTCAGGTATTGATCTGAGGTGCCTCCACAGGAATCTCTCATTATTGTCAGGAATTTTTCGTTGCTTGCAATAATTAGGGTTTGCAGTAATTAATCATTAATGAAAGTCACATTTTTTTCAGGCTGTTGAAACTTTAGTAAATAATCTTCAACAGACAGGGACACTGGATTTGCAGATCTTTATGTACAACATGAAAGTTCACACATAGCCGGCCTTAGGCATAGGCCAACTATGCGGCCGCCTAGGGCACCACTCTAGTAGGGGTGCTCTTCGAGTATTTATTTTGTGTATATAGACCAGGATGGGGGCACCAGATCTTATGGTGGAGGGTGCTGTGAAGCCCTCTTGCCTAGGGCATCAGTTGATCTAAGGCCGCTCCTGAGTTTACATCGTTTTATGAGAGCCATACTGTCTGGAGAAACAGTAAATCTTGGCACCAGCTCAGCTTACAAACATCTAGTTGTACAATTTTGCACACTGGAGGGTACTCATCAAGAATAAGGGCATCATTTTGGAAGTGCCAGTTCTTTAGTTAGAGGAGATGGCTTCATTTGTAAGCAGAAAGATTTTTTTTCCAGGATGAGACTTCCAAGCAGATTCTGGAGATAAGTACTCACGGTAGGTTCAGTTTGCGCTGCCTGTAGGGTTCAGTCTACTTCAGTCTACACTGATGAGGGTTGTATTTCTCATACTTTAACAGACCCATCTCAACTTTGGTGATGTGTTTCAGAAAAATGTCCATCACAGATTATTTACTGGAAAATATTTTTAAGTAAATAAAGCCTTTTTTGTTAGATCATGTATACCTCATTTTTATTTAGGTTTCAGTATATATTACAGTAAGAGAATGTAACTAATTATTAAACCCAGATTTAAATATCAGTGCAGTTATTCAGTCAAATTAATTCTAATTGCAATTCCAACAAATACATACATTTAGCTAAGCAGTAATATAATAGGGGTAGATTCCCTAGTGCAAAACGTCATACACAGTTTTAACATGTAATTGTGGTACATGAAGTTCAATAGACCCTGAAGGTGAATAGATCCATCTTTAGTAAGGGTTCCTCCATCTTTAGTAAGGGTTCCTTAAAATTTCTAGGAACTTGTACTGTCACCTCTTCAATTAGCAGTGTGTAGCTGAAGGATGTGCCATGTAAGGCAGTCAGATGAACTTTCTGCATCAGCCTCTGTATAATCTGATCAGAAAGGGATAGTAATCCCTTTGTAATGAAGAGGGGAAGTTTCTGTTTGACAATGCATCTTTGAAGTCAGTTAACATATTCATAGGGGATGAGTTCACCTGAAGCCTTTCAGGAGCTTCTTTCAATATGTACCACATAACGTTGTGGCTGCAGTGGAAGCACCCTTTTTCTCTTCTTGATCCTCCCATTCTCAGGCACAATATACAATGTGAAATTGTTCTATCTCGCCATTCATTCTTACTGATGGGTTCGGAGCCGATCCTCGGCTCCAAGTCAGCCTTCTACAAAGCTCAAGGTCTTCAGACAGCGCGAGACCAAGTCCCTATCCCATGATGCACCTTGAGTTACCCCAGATCTAATTTGCCGCTGCAATAGATTGGAGGTTCCTTGCATAGCTCGGGCCAGTACAGTTTTCATTTTTAAAAATTATCTAGCTAATATTATTTCTATACGTTTAGAGTTAGTCTTATAATACCTTTAGCTTTTATAGCTTAATAGTAATATTCCCTTTCCCTTTGGTGTGCCTTTTCATTATTTTAAATATATAGCTCTCTTTTGGCCTTCATTTTTCTATTAGGCCTGTTATATTTAGAGTAGCTTAAATTAGTATTTAGTGTGTGTTTGTGTGCTTTTGAACAGTGACAGTTTAGTCACAGTATATTGTATTTAATATAGCATATTTACAGTAGTTTGAATAAGTAGTTAGTATGTGTGTGTTTTCAATAGTGACAGTTTCGTCACAGTAGATTTAGCCCATAGTTGTTTAAGGCTTATTTAACTAGTTTTCTGTGTGTCTAGATTGTACAGTAGATTTTTTCTAGATACTGTATTTTTTTATTACGACTGACCAGGATAGAGATAAGCATAAAAAAGTGTCCAAAATGTGGACAGAAGATGTCTGTGACAGTCACATCAATTGGGTATATTGTCTTGGAGCCTTGCACCTACAGGAAAGCTGCTCCATTTGCCATTCCTTTTCTTACAGAGTTCTTCAGGAGAAAAAAAGAAAGCTTATAGATAGAGAAGCTGAAACCATCTTTTCAGGAAGCTTTGAGTGACCAGGATAAGTCTAGAAAGTCTTCAAAGGCTTCTACTTCTTCGGAAGTAAAAAAATACAAGAAACCATCGACGTCGGCTCCACAGCCCTTGGAACCAAGCATCTTGACTTTTTGGAGCCAGTCCCCAGTCCTGGAACCAGTATCCAAGGTACTAAAATCTCCAATTCTTCAATCAGTGCCTCCATCCATCCATCCATCTCGGTCCTCAATCAGCCTATTCGATTTGGATGTGGATTGTGTGGTGCAGAAGTTGCTATAGGGACTGGCGTTTGCGAAATTTTTATCGACTCCGACCTAAACGGTTTTGGAACTGAAGACTGTATTGCCATCAACTTAATTTCCTCCTCTGAGCCATACTGGTCCTTTGAAGCCGGAGGAGTTGGACCTGATGATCGTTGAGCCTTCGGAACCAACGCCTTTTCCAGTGCCATCGGTTCTGTTTATTCAGACATCCTTGGTGCCGATCAAGGAGTCTAGGAGCCGACACTCTCCGGTCGGGTCCAGAGAGAATAGTCAGACTGACTTGTCTGTTCCGACTTTGCCTCAGATGAGTTTGGCTCCTACCTCTGGTTCAGAGCCCACTGTCCTGGTGCTGAGGGGATCGATGGTTTCCTCTGATCCAACGGTCCCTTCTCATTGGAGCAGAGGTGCCTTTGAAGCCATGAGGAGAGTGATGTCTCCCAAAACATCTATAACTTCAGGTCAGACTACCTCCTCCCCAAACGTGCCTGTGCCCACTTCTGCCTCACAGAAACTGTTGAAGCGTAGAGACCCTGAGCCTCAGAAATCCCCACTGGCTGGCCCCTGCTCTTCTGAAACTTCATCAGAAGTTCCCACTGATGAAGTTCCCAGGAAGAGAATTTGTAAGAGGAAGCATCTAGACTCCCCACAGGAGTCTCTCACATCAGACATCGACTTACTTCAATTAGAAGGGTCCCCACGGTCCCCCTCTGAAGATATCTCATTTGCTGAGATATTAGAAATCCTTAGGCAGAGGGGTGACTGGAAGTCCACCCACCCTACCGAAGATGAGTCGGTTCTCCTGAAGGCTTTTGGGTCTCAACCCTCCCCCTCTTGGGTATCTCCGCCCTTAGATGAGCTCATGGAGCTGGTCTCACGAAGAGCGTGGGAGTCTCCGGACACCATGGAGCCTGTCCCTAGGAGGCCCAATAAATTTATTTCTGCCCCCAGGAAAAGTCTTCTCTCACCAAGGGGAGTGCCAGTTGATGCCATGGTGGTGGTGACAGCCACCAAAAAGGAGATGTCAGAAACTTCATCTGTCCATCCTCCTAACAGAGTCTCTAGGATCATGGATAAATACGGGAAGCGCACATACAGTTCAGCGGCTTTTGCAATGTACTCAAAGAACTATCTCACTCATTTTACAAGACTTCAAAGAGACCTCATTAAAGAGCTTGGAGATGCTCTTCAGGGTATGGTAGCTGCAGGAGCTTCAGACAGTCACCTCCCAGCTCGCTGCCCTCAATTCCATAGTGAACTCATCCATGCATCTCATTTCATATGCAGCTGATGGAGCGAGTAGGGCAGCGGCTACAGGAATTGCTCTCAGGAGGCATTCCTGGATGAGTTTGTGTACCATCGTGGAGTTTTTTAAGTCATCCTTTGTCAACACCCCTTTTGATGGCTCATCCCTTTTTGTGCCCAAAGTTAAAGAAACTTTGACCAGGTGTGAGCAGGAAGAAAAGACTCTGTCTACCGTTGGAGTCTGTTTTTCCACCCCTACTAGACCCTACCCCAAGGGTCAAAAGGGAGGAAAGATATGGTTCCAAAAAGCCCAAGGAGCTTTTCTGGACACAACATGGCAAATCCCTCTTCAGGGGCAGAGAAGGGGGCAATAATGGAAGTCGCCACCCTTGCTGCAGAGGGGGTCCACAAAATCAGGGTGACAGAGACCAGTTCTTTGGGAACCCTACCAGCGCTCCTGAAAGGAGGAACAACTGTCCTGCTCTGGAGGCAGTCGGGGATCACTTATCATTGTATCCAGACGCCTGGCTCAAAATAACAAATGACAACTGGGTACAAAGTATAATTTCCAGAGGGTACTTCATTCCTTTCGCCACTCCCCTTCCATTGACAACAAAAATCCCAGACGTTCCATCCAGTTACAGGGAACAAGCAACAGTAGAGGTCCAAACGTTGCTAAGAAAAAGAGTCATCCAACCAGTCCCAGCAGACTAGACAGGATCTGGAATTTACTCAAGATTTGTTTTAGTTCCAAAAAAGACAGGGGACTGGAGACCTATTTTGGACCGCAGCAGACTAAACAGATCTGTCAAGAAAGAGAAGTTTCGGATGGTCACGCTTCAGTCGATACTTCCCTTTTTAGGGAAAGACAATTGGATGTGCTTGATAGATCTGCAGGATGCGTACTACCATACAAAAATGGCCAGACCATCCAGGGATCATCTGTGCTTCCAGCTGGGAGCCAGTCATTACCAGTTTCTAGCCCTACAGACCCCAGAATGTTCACCAAATGTATGGCAGTGGTCACGGCTCACCTGAGGCATTTGATTCCAGGTGTTTCCATACTTAGACAATTGGATTCTCACCGCCACCACCAGGTATCAGCTAATACAAGCCAGGAACACCACACTTTCTCTCTGCAGTCATCTGGGCATTACAGTAAATTCAGAAAAATCTGCCTTGTCGCCATTGCAACGCATCATTTTTGTCGGAGCAGAATTGGACACCACCACCACTTTGAGACTTCCAGCAGAAAGAGTTTTACTACTTCATCAGCAGGTCCATAATATCATATCCAAAGACAAGGCTCCAGCATCAGAAGTGCTAAAATTGTTAGGCATGATGGCAGCTGCAATATTAGCGATACCCTTGGGTTGGGTCGCATGCACATGACGATTCTGCAATGGCTGTTATTCACTCAATGGTCTTACCAACAGCTCCCATTGTCTAATCTCATAATAATCACAAACACATGTAAACAGGATCTTAAGTGGTGGTTGACCTCTCTTCATGTAACGATAGGTCGTCCTTTTGTCCTACCCCCACCAGCAGCCACGGTGACCATGGACGCTTCCCTGATAGGGTGAGGGTGGGGCATTTTCAGGGAAGAACAGCCCAAGGCACATGAACCGAACAGGAGACACATCTGCATATCAATGTCCTGGAGATGAGAGCAGTACTTTTGGCATTGCAGTACTTCCAGGACTCTCTTCCTCTGGGAACAGTTGCGATTCAGACAGACAACATGTCGGTGGTCTGGTACTTGAACAAACAATGAGAAACCAGGTCCTATCCCCTTTGTCTCGAGGCCCTAAGAGAATGGCAGTGGGCTACATCCACCCATCGCTTTCTGTTAGCAATGCACATCCCAGGAAAATCCATCATGATAGCAGACAAACTGAGCAGGGCAATTTTGTTGCCTCACGAGTAGTCCCTCAAGAAAGAGGTAGCGGAGATAATTTTCCACAGGTGGGGCCAGCCTTGCTGCAACCTTTTTGCCAACCACATGAACACAAAATGCAGAAGCTACTTTTCCCTGATTTCCCCCTCCAGGAGAAGCCCCAAGGGACGCACTCGTACACCATTGGCTCCCGGGTCTCCTCTATGCATTCCCATCAATTCCCTTGATACCCAAAGTATTGCAGAAAGCAAAAGCCCTGGGAAGGACCATAATTCTAATAGCCCCTCATTGGCCTCATCAGGTTTGGTTCCCCTTTCTTTGACTTCATCTTTTGGAAGAGCCTTGGATTGTGGACCCAGTTCCAGATCTTCTGATGCATTCATCGGGGCCTCTTCATCCCTCTCTTCAGTCCCTAAAATTGACAGCTTGGCTGCTGCAATTCCCAACATAGCCAGGTTCCATAACCTCTCAAATGAAACATAGCATATATTGAGATCTTCTCATAAGTCCTCTACTAGAAAGCTATACCTTAGCAAATGGAGAAGATTTTCTGTATGGGCTTCTCAAAATAAAATTGATCCCTACCAAGCCCCTATTGCCTCCATGTTAGAGTTCTTGACTATGCTTTTCAGTAAAGGAGCTGCAGCAGCAACAGTTCGGGTACAACTTGCTGCTATCTCTAATTTTCACCTTGGCTTTGAAGGATTAAACATAATGTCACACAAATTATCCAAAGCCTTTCTCAAAGGGACCTTTCATCTCGGACCACCTGTGAAATCCCATGGAATCTAAATTTTATGCTTTCACGCATTATTCTCCAACCTTTTGAACCAGCTTCCTCATGTGATTTGAAATATTTGTCATGGGGGAGACTATCTTTTTAGTAGCCATCACTTATGCCTCTAGAGTGTCAGAGCTTCGGGCCTTGTCCATAAAGCCTCCTTATTTGATTTTCCATGCTGACAGAGTGTCTCTGCAAACAAATCCTTAATTTTTACCCAAAGTTTGTACTGAAACTAACCTTAACCAGATCATAGATTTGCCAGTGTTCTTTCCCAAACACACCAACAACTTAGAGTATATGCTGCACAATAGACAGCTCAGATTTTACCTTGAAAGAACAAAAGAGTTCAGAAAATCAGAACAGCTTTTTGTTTCCTTTTCAGATTCCAGAAAAGGTATGTCAGTGGCAAAAACAACAGAACAACAGTGTCTAAATGGTTATCTGATTGTATCACATTTACTTATTCAGCTGCTAATCTACCTTTACAACACAAAGTTAAGGCTCATTCTACCAGAGCAATGTCCACATCTTCTGCCTTTTCTGCTAGGCTTCCTATAAACAACATTTGTGCAGCAGCTACTTGGTCAAGACCTCATACCTTTATCACTCATTGCAAAGTTGACAGGGCCTCCTTTGGGTCTACTGTCCTGAAAAACATACTCCTGTGAGCCACCCAAGAAAGATGGTGCTCGGGATGCTACCCATCTGTAAGAATGAACGGTGAGATAGAACAACTTCACATAAAGAAGTTATGTACTCACCATAACGTTCCATGTGAGTTGTTTATCTCGCCTTCATTCTTACTTCTCACCCTTCTTACCCCCTCCAGGGTTTTTTGAGGACCAAGATACTAGCTTATCCTGGTTGCTCAATCTTTCTATGGGTTTTCTCCTAAAAAGTGATAGAATGGCACATGGTATTAGACGCAGCAAACAAGATCTGAGGTAACTCAAGATGCATCATGGGATAGGGACTGTCTGAAGACCTCGAGCTTTGTAGAAGAACCCATCCGTAAGAATGAAGGCAAGATGAACAACTCACATGGAACGTTATGGTGAGTGCATAACTTCTTTTTTGGCTTCATATGCTTTTTTGGGTAGTCTACCACTGATAGCCGCAAATGAGACTTGGTGAGATTTTACATATTCTTTTCTATGGTTAATATTATGACCACCATGTTGCTGGTCACATGTTTTACCCTATTTACAATGAAGGTTCTGACCTTAAGTGGATACTTTTCTGAATGGACAGCATTGTGGATCTGATTTTCTCTGGAATTTAGACACTTAGCCATCCCATTATGGCTATTATTCTGTTTAAGCTGTGGCTGGATGGCAGTTCCTGGACAGCCTCTGACTATACACTGTACTAACTAAAATGGCAGGTTCCAGCTATGGCATGAAAACTGTTAATCATTGTCATTTTTCTTGTGATATGTTTGAACATGGTGATGAGGGCAATTTGAAGAGCCATTTTTTGGTCACCACCTCTTCCTGGCATTGATGTATTGTGATATTCAACCTTTACATTCTTATAGGTCCATAGGTAAGTACTAGGGTAGCTACCCTTACCATTTTAAGCCTAGCCAATTTCCTTTTTGCACATTGAATTAACCTATTCCATTTGGTGATAGATTGGCTTTACCCATCCTATGGACAGTGGTTATATATTACCCCTAGTGAGAATAACGGGGATCATATCATAGATAAAAAGAAGGGATTCATGCATGGGATAAAGCATTTAGGAGACGCCTCTCTCCATTAATTGTACAAGGGGCAGTCCAGAGGTAAATTTTCTGTTTAACATCTACAGATCCAAGTTAATCTTGAATATAGACAGGGATGAGCTTTGTTTTATGTCAGTGTGGAATCTGTTCCAGACCAGGAGTATCCTCTGACAGATAAACCTGTCCCACAAAACTGTTCTATTGATGTTGCAGAAGAGGTTTAGATCCCTAAACTGAGTATTTATGATGCAATTTGACTTGCAGATGTGCAGTAAATCCATCAATACTGAGTCGCAGGATGCCTTGTATGCCAGACACAGATCACCTTTTAGCACTCTGTAGGATACAGAGCATAATCAAAGAACTTTCAGTCAGTCCATGTAAGACATGTTGTTTAGGCCTTGTATCCTTTTATTAAGGTATTATCTGTCTGTGTTCCAGTTGCATGTGTCTGAACAGATATATGACAAAGGGGGCATTATACTCTATGACTGGCCTAATGAAGGCTGAGTAGAGGAAAAATTACATCCTTAGATCTAAACACAATCCCTTTATTTATAAACTGTGTAATATAGAATGACCTCTTAGAACAATGGACACATATTTTGAAAGTTAAGTCACTGCCTACATAAGTTTCCAGATCTCAAATGATTGGGTCAGAATGTGGTAGTTCCCAGGGTAAATGACTTCCCAAAGAATATCATAATGCATGTTTATTGGTATTTACTTTGAATCAATGATTTTGCCACCAGTTATTTATTTTCAGATAAACCTTCATGCAGGATTGTGAAGTCATCTGGGGAGTCAGTGACTTCTCCTAGCTTGCAGTTATCTGCAAACTTCAGCAGCAAGAGCACTTTGGTATTGGGTTCTACTTCAGAGAAGTAGATGCCAAATGAGAGGTTCCAGTACAGAACCCCAAGGGGACTCCACTGGTGACTTGTCTCTTTGAAGAGCTAACTTTCCCTATTTTGATTTACTTTGACCTCTCTGTAAGCTAGTTGGCAATCCAGCAGGTGACATAGGAGTTTACTCCCAGTTTCTATAGCTTTTTTACTATGCCTAACTGGGGGATTGTGTCAGAAGCATAGCCAGGTTGAGGTATGCAGTATGCACCATTTTACCTTCATCGATTAGTCCATTAGGTTAAGTAAGCATGACCTGCCCTTTACTAATCCAAACTTTGATAGGTCCACTGTTTGGAGGTTTTCTGTGTCCTTACTGATTAGTGCCATGATAAATCTTCACATGACTTTGCATGTGAGGCTGGTCAGACGTGTGGGCTTGTAATTGCGTGGATCTGTGGAAGGTCCTCCCTTAAGCAGAGGAATGACTGTAGCTGTTCTGCATTCACTTGGTAGACAACCTGTATGGAGGCAGAGCTTGTACAGTGTTGTTTGGGGGGAGGTGCTAAATTGTGCTTCATGCTATTTAAGATGTATCCAGGGATATTGTCAGGACCCAGTAGTGCAGTATTTTGATATTTGGTACCACTTTTATCACTTAGCCTTGTGTGACAGCTGGAGGTGAGCCAGTTGCAGGTATATCTTGAGGGACGGCTAGGGGGTAGAGAGGGGTAATATCAGAGCTGATTTTATTGGTCAGTAGGTTTGCTATATCTTCAGCCTCAGTATAAGTGACATGGTTTATAATCAGCTCAGTGCATTTCTTTGTCCCATCTCCCTTCACATACCCACTGTTCTTCTTTTTGATGGTTTATTCTAGGGGTATATCTATCCTTTGATAACATACTTGCTGTTACCTCTTTCAGACTGCACCATAGTATTGTATGAGCCTAGTTGTCTAGGTTATACTCAACTTGATCATCAGGAAGTACTGTCTCTGTGTCTTTGATAACTGTGACTTGGTAACTTACTGGTGGTGTATTGCATTATGTGTGCTGCTTGACTTTCATGTGTGTGTCTTGATAGGTGTAATAGTATCTGACAATTCCCCTGGACCTCTTCACTAGCTGTTTGAAGTGCCCTGGTTGGTCAGTCTTTGGCTGGTACAGTGAGTAGTTGCTGAAAGTTACTTTGTTTCACTGGCTTGGTAATTGGCCTTCTGAAAGCTTTATTGGTCCCTAAGCAATCCCTTGCCCATGGTGATAGATATATAAAGCAAAAATAAAACTAATAAAATTAATAGATGGTGTTATGTATGTGAACCAGGAGATACAACATACCTAGGGTGTACCTAAACAGCATAAAGGATGATGAAACAGTGAAAGTAACAGCCAACCAGTTCAGAAAAGCCATTAGTCCATAATGATCACATGATAAAGTGAAAAAGTGATGACAATAATGACGCCACATGGGAACATTTCCAAGTAGTTCATATTCTTCATTCAAATATATCAAAGTATGGCATTTTTTTGTTCAGAGTGTTACATAGATTGCAAAACTATAAGAATGGTATAGCTGACAAAATGCATGCTGTGTGATTATTTTTTAGATGAGACAAAATGAATCAGCTATGGTAGTATAGAAGAAAAACGTCTAAGCTATGACCCATGCAACTAATTTCTTGGTCTCCTTATAGAGCTAGCAGGGGAGGAGGATGGACATGTCTATATCCTTAGGGGAATGGTGAAATAGAGCTGGCTGTATACTGCCATAATCCCACTCGTGATGCAAATGTGTAGCCTTGGGCATTATGCTGACCAAGCCAACACTTGGTAGTAGCTTTCAATGCAGGAGTGTTGAAGTATGGACTTGTATGGGAAAAGCATTGCGGGCCTCAGCATTGACTTGGATCAGACATCCTTCACCTAGTGATGGAATTAGGACCATTAAAACTGGCATCATTATGAGGATGCCACTGAGGGCACAAATCACCCTTATATCTAACCGAATGATGACCCTCTCCTGACAGCTACCATCCTTTCACTGGGTACAATTTCTAGTGTTGGGGAAATAATGGGCTGAGTCCAGTTGGGGAAGGACTTTATTCTCAGCAGGCACAGGGCAAAAAAGTGTACAGAAAAAAAAAGTATTTGTATACTATAAATAAATATAAGGTTAAAATGCACACTTGAGTATGCTCCATATTATATACACACTTATAATAAATGCTGTATTTTAGAAAAGATTGCTCCAAGTATGTGAACTGGAGATTGAGAAGCTTTTAGTTTTAAAGGAATATAAATGCATTATTTAACTAAATGCTACCGCATTACCGGGACTGAATGAAACAGCATCACAGCTGTATTCTTAGGTAGGGTTTATTGCATTAAATTGGTACAGTGCTTGGATTATATACTATCTATTTAATCTTTAGTTGTTTCTAATTCAATAGGTTGATGGATTCTGGAAAATACTTGTTTAAGCCTTACAAAAATACTGTAGGCAATATGGTATAAGAGCTCTCTTTTGAATTAGATTTACAAAAGCACTGTTTTATTTTTTTAATTTGATGCAGAGTTTACAATACATTTGGCTATTATTTTGATGTTTTACATAGTCATGTAAAAGAAACCAGCATGTTTGAGCACATTGTAGAAATTTCTAAAATGATTAACTCTAAATTGAAGACAGTTTTGTTCTTCTTCCGGTCTAGACGAGAGTTACTTATTGAAGTCTTGGTATTTATACAGTGAACATCCTTATCAAGATCTCTCACTATGTGCCCCATGTTACTGATGAGGGAAGCTAGAAAGCTTTGTGGTTTTGCTGCTGTTGGTACAGGTACCTCACCAAATAGCCAAGAGAGGTTATGTTTTAATGCTAATACCATGTGCTGCAGTAATGTGACCAACTTGGCAAATGCTTATTGTCATCTGATGACCACTACCAAAAACCTGTTCCATGTTTTAACAGTCTGTCAGTGATCTGGCCATCCCCCTTGCAGTCCTTTCATTATGTTGTACATCTGCCATATACTTTTTTTTTCTGGGAGGAATCCTTATATAATGATTTGGTCTAATTTTTTCAGAAGTCAATTTTTCTTCTGTCTTGGTATGGTGTCTGTCATATAGATATCTCACCACAGGTCTAATTTGTTCAATTGAAAGCTCATTTCACTGAATTTGAATTCACCCTGACCAAATCATTGAAAGTTCAAATTACTGAAAACTCATTTCACCGAATCTCATTTCACTGAAGTGAATTACTGGCAGTGTGTAGAGTACTGTAAGGCTAGTAAAAGGTATAAGCCCTTTTCCCCACTGTAGAGCGATCCTGGAGTTAGTATATATAGTTGGGGGGAGTGGGGGGCATAGCCTCCACTTAGTTTGGGTATATATTGTCTACTGGAAAGAGTCGGTCATTGGTGTTGTATCAAAACGAAAATGGCTACAACACCAGCACGAACCAGTCCAAGAATGAAGTTCCACAAAAAACCACCACGTTGATAAAACACAGGTTTATTTAGCGCTTTTGTCGGATTATATCCACTGACTTCATCAGAGTAATCTACAAGTTACACATCCGTACAAACACAAGATGAAACACATGACCGTGTCAACCAATAAAATACACAGATTAATTATGTAATAGCAGACATTCCTAGTAAAAAACCTTACTAGCAAGACTGTTGTAAAAAACACATTTGTAAAAAAGCACATATTAAAAACAGATTTGTACAGACTGCCACATAAATAGTACTAAATACAACCACAGTTCTTTCCAAAACTATATACCATATGAACGTAACCTAAGAAGGCTACCAATACTAATGCTGTCATTGAGTCCTCTGGGAACACAGACATTTAATGTAACTTGCCAACAAGGTTCCCTGAACTCTAAGTAATCTTCTCAAGGACCTCCCCTCAGGTATTTTTTTACCCCTTCCACAGCTAAAAAATGAAAAGAGTGTGAGGAATGTTTTGAAATGTGCTTGAATAGAGCATTATTACCGTTACCATTTCTGATGTCCCTATAATGCTCATCGATTCTATCCTTGAGCCTCATCTTGGTCTTACCTATATAAAAGCAACTACAGTGACTGCACAGGGCAGCATAAACCACCTATACTGAATTACAGGAAAATTTCCCATTAGGTTTAATAGGAATGTGGTGGATTTTAATGTAGTCACTGTTAGTACAGAAGAAGGCCATCCCCTTGCAGTCCTTTCATTATGCTGTACATCTGTCATATACTTTTTTTTCTGAGAGGAATCTTTATATAATGATTTTGTCTGATTTTTTCAGAAGTCAAGTTTTTTTCTGTCTTGGTATGGTGTCTGTGATGTGGATATTTCACCACAGGTCTACTTTGTTTCATTGAAAGTTCATTTCACTGAATTTGAATTCACCCTGACCAAATCGCTGAAAGTTCAAATTACTGAAAACTCATTTCACTGAAGTGAAGTACTGGCGTTGTGTAGAGTACTGTAAGGCAAGTAAAAGGTATAAACCCTTTTCTCCACTGTAGTGCGATCCTGGAGTTAGTATATGTAATTGTGGGGTGTGGGGGGGGGTGTAGCCTCCACTTAGTTTGGGTATATATTGTCTATAGGAAAGAGTTAGTCATTGGTTTTGTAAGTATGCATGTATATGGTTTAAAATTTATAGATGTTCTTCGTCTCACATTGCTGCAGTCATAACCTGTGGGTAGTCCGCTGTCCTTGGTCGGCCCGAATACCAAAGAGTTAGGCTGGCGTCGGTCATGGATGCCCGGAGCTGCCGTCAGTACGTAGTAGTACTTAAGCGCATGACCGACGCCATATCCTCAGTCTTTCTTGCCGCGTGGTCCGAAGCAGAAGCAGCGTTTGCAAGTGCCGTTCGGCGTTCTGAAATTTTCAATTATCGAGTTTCAGACCGAAGACCAAGTTGGGCTAAGTACCCCGTTGGGGAAAATTTTTGTCTTTTCTTGCCTCAGTTAATCCGGATGTCAGAAAAAGTTAATAATTGTATTTCTTGTGGGAAACAGATACCTCATAGGGACTATCATTCTCTCTGTATTCCTTGCTTGGGGCCTGAACACGACGTAGTCGGTGTCGCTTTTGCGCTAGATTTAATAAGCGCACCATTAAACGAAGATTAGACTGTGCCAGGCTTGTTTTCGGTAAGCGGTGTAACTACAACATGCCGTCGGATCCTCCGACGCCCGCTACCACTAAAAAACGTAAAGATAAATCTTTAAGATCTCAACCAGATGAGTCGTCCGTTGCGGACGCCGGTTCTATGGAACCTCCGGTTGAATCTGTGGATCCGGCCGAGGCCTCGGCTGAATCCCAGGGGGAACCTTTACTTTTACAGGAGTTGGCCTCTCAGGAGTTGGGCCAGGCCGAGGGTGCTTCTCAGGTATCTGTAGTTCCATCCTTACAAAAGGTTATTAGGCCTTCTACCTCAGTGGCTAAAGGCCATGCTAAGGCTAAACCTGGTCTTACTGGTACTGGCCATAGCCCTAGTTCTTCAGCTTCTGTTCCTAAAAAACATATGTTGAAAATGGCAGAGGATTTGATTACTTTGATCAGGGGATCTTTGCCCCCCCCCAGAGAAGAGGCCTAGGGTGGAGACAGATTTAGAGGGAATGGAGCATTCTTCAGACTACTCTGAGTCCTCAGCTGAGGATATTCAGGATTACCCTCCCTATTCAGATTCGGATGCAGAGGATTCCTGTCCTTCTGCTTCTCCTCCAGAGGATTTTTCCTTTTCTGAAACTTTACATTCCATGAGGGAACATTTCAAATGGGAAGGTCAGGATTTTTCAGATTCTCGAAAAAGGCTTAGGGAATTTTTGTTTTTACCACAACATAGGCCTTTGGCTATTCCCCCTGTCTTAGATATTGTTCAGGATGTTTTTTCTGAAGCTTCACTTAATCCTGATTCTTTACCCCCTGCCCCTGTCAAGCCAGACAGATATTACAGAGTTCCTGAAGCACATAAATATTTGTATAAGAGTCCTAGAGCTGACCCGGAAACTATTACTCAAGGGCCGAAGGGTATCAGGGCTTCTGTGGCTAAGAATCCAGTTCCTTTGGATAAAGATTCTAGAGCGTTGGATAGGTGGGGGAAAAAAGTGTACACCTCTTCTACCTTAGCTATGAGGGCTTTAAATTGCCAGTTTCATATGCTGAAGTATCAGAACTTTTTGTTAGGCCAATTGAAATCTAAGGTGGATGCTTTAGCTGAGGGTATAGAGTGTAAGGAATTGCAGGAGTTGGTTCATGCTTCAGATCAAGTTGGAAAACATTCTTTGCAGTGTGGTTTCGATGCTCTTCAGGCTTCATCCAGGGTGGCTGCTACTGGTTCAGTTATTCGTAGACATGCCTGGCTTAAGGATCAAAATTTGTCAGAGCATGTTAAAGCTCGGATTTTGGATGCTCCTCTTCAATCTGAAGTTCTTTTTGGTTCTCCTGTGGAGTCAGTTTTGAAAAAGATGGAAGATAAAGCTAAGTCTATGCAGACGGTCAAGGATTTTTTGCAGGTGCAGCCCCCTAAGTTTAGCAGGAATTGGCCTGCTAGAGGATGGTCCTACCCTTCTTCGGATTTTCAGTATAAGGGCAGGTGTAGACGTGGTAGAGGCAGGACTCACGCTCAGGGTTCTTTCAGACCTAGGACTTGGAGTTCTCCTGCACAGTCTTCTGGTGAGGGCAGGGATCAGACTTTTCGTAAACAGACCCAATGACCTGTATCTTCAGCTGCCAGATCCTTCTTTTCTGGCAGCTCCTCTGGGAGGAAAGTTGGCACTTTTCAAACAAAACTGGCATTTGGTCACCCAGGACAAATGGGTGTTAGAAATAATAAATCAGGGTTACAAGTTTTACTTTCACACTTTTCCTCCTTTCAAAGGTATGCCGGATGTGCCTCCTCAGCAAAGGCGGGAGGCTCAGGAGCAAATTTCTTTGCTTTTACAGATGGGAGCTATCCAGGTGGTACCTCCGTCAGAAGTAGGCCTAGGGTTTTATTCCCGTCTATTCCTAGTGCCAAAGAAAGGAAACACTTGGAGGCCAATTCTGGATTTGTCCATTCTCAATACCTACCTAGACATTCCAAAGTTCAAGATGTTAACATTACAACAACTTCTGCAAAACGGCAAAACAATCTCAAAGGCACACCAATGGCAGAAAAATCCAAAATTCTGATGTAGTTATTTTAACGTGAAAGCGCTTACTGTTTGGTGCAGTTCTGCTACAATAAAGGTCTTTTCCTACATCAGAATTTTGGATTTTTCTGCCATTGGTGTGCCTTTGAAATTGTTTTGCCGTTTTGCTGTTTTTGCTCTGCAAAGGCACTTTATCCAGCTGAGGTGCTTGTTTTTCCTTCATTACAACAACTTCTGCCTATGCTAGGCAAAGATCACTGGATGGTAACCCTGGATCTCAAAGAGGCCTATCTTCACATTCCTATCAGGCCCAGCTGCAGGAGATTCCTGCGATTTCGGGCTGGTACTTCTCATTATCAGTTCTCTGCATTGCCCTTTGGTTTATCTACTGCGCCCAGGGTGTTCACAAAAGTTCTGGCTCCTGTAATAGCTTTATTCAGACAGAGGGGAATACAAATTTATCCTTATCTGGACGATTGCCTGATTCCTGCTCAAGACAAAGACAAGCTACTTCAACATCTGCAGTATGTAATGGCAGTTTTAAGGTGCCTAGGGTATTCTGTGAACGAAACAAAGTCCAGTCTAGTACCCTCTCAGGACATGTGCTTTCTGGGGGTGAGACTGAAGACAGCTTCTCAGATGGCCTTTCTGACCCCGGACAAACAAAGAACTCTTCACCTATACTTCCAGCAGTTATCAGTACTGTCCAGGCTGACTGCAAGGACAGTCCTTCAAGCCTTGGGGTTCATGGCATCTTGCATTCTAGTACTTCCCAATGCCAAACTGCATATGAGGAAGCTACAATGGTATCTCAAAACTGTATGGACTCAACACTGCCACGATTTGGACACTGTCATTTGGATAATACCTTGCATCCAGAAGGAATTCTTGTGGTGGGCGCAGGAATGTCACCTAAACAAGGGACTCTCTGTGACCTGACCAGAGGCGAGTCAGATCATAACGACGGATGCCTCTGACTTGGCTTGGGGAGCACACTTCAATGGGAAATGGATTCAAGACACGTGGCCTCCCAGACTACAACATTTGCATATCAACATGAAGGAGATGTTAGCAGTCCAATTTGCCCTGATGGCCTTCAAGGACTTACTTCAACCAGGACAGGTGTTGATTAGAACAGACAACACAACAGTCATGTGGTACATCAACAAGCAGGGAGGAACTCATTCTTACCCTCTTTGCAGACAAGCAATGATATTGTGGGAGACTGCTCTGAGTTTGCACATCACTCTTCAAGCACGGTTTCTGCCAGGAGCACAGAACTCCCTAGCAGATGTATTGAGCAGACAAATTGTGGACCCCCACGAGTGGAAATTGGATCCTCAGGTATTCCAACAGTTGACAGTGGCTTGGGGAACTCCAGACATAGATCTGTTCGCTTCTCCACTAAATTTCCAACTACCAAAATTTTGCACAAAGATGTTTCACCCAAAAGCTTGGAAAGTGGATGCTCTATCTTTCAGTTGGAACAACCTTCACGTCTATGCTTTTCCTCCTCTGCCTCTCCTTCCCAAGGTACTCTTGAAAGTCCGGCGGGACAAGCCTTGCATGATTCTAATAGCACCAGATTGGCCACGTCAGCACTGGTATCCTCTGCTGAGAAGTTTAATTCAGGAGCCTCCTTGGCCTTTGCCACAGATTCCTCACTTGTTGTCCCAGTCAAGCAATCATTTGCTCAATGTCAGGTGCAGTCCCTGCATCTAACAGCCTGGCGTATTCTGTTTTAGAGCCTGTGGGGTCTCAGCTTCCTCAACAGGTTTTAGATGTCATTTTGGAAGCCAGGCGGCCCAGTACTAGAAAAGTTTATGCCGATAAATGGAGGAGATTTTTTCTTTGGAGCACAGCAAAGGGCTTTGATGTCTCAGTACCTAATTTGAGTTTTACGCTACAGTACCTTACTGAATTACTTGACAAGGGTTTGTCATTTTCCTCTGTGAAGGTTCATGCTGCAGCCATTTCTGCTCACTATGATTGTGACCCTCCTTTATTTTCTCATCCTTTGTTTAAGCAATTTCTTAGAGCGGCACAAAATATAAGACCCCCACATAGAGCTCCTACTCCTTCCTGGGATCTCAATTTTGTGTTGGAGAAGCTTACTTTACCTCCTTTAGAACCTGCAGCTACGTCTGAGCTGAAGTTTTTGTCTTGGAAAACTGCTTTTTTGTTGGCCATTACCTCTGCTAGGAGGGTCTCTGAATTGCAGGCACTCATGGCAGTTGAACCTTTTCTGGTATTCCATAAGGATAGGGTGTCTTTAAGGCACTAACCCTACTTTTATGCCTAAAGTGATTTCTAATGTGGCCTTGAACCAGTCTGTTCATTTGCCTACTTTTTATGCTGATCCCCAAAATAAGGGGGAAAAAGTCTTGCATTCTTTGGACATTCACAGGCAGCTACGTTATTATTTGAGCAGAACTAAAGAGTTCAGGCAGACTCAACAGTTATTTATTTCTTTTGCTCTGGCTTCTCAAGGGAAAGCTGTTTCAAAGCAAACTATTTCTAAGTGGATTGGTCATTGTATTGCTTTTTGTTATTCTCATCATGGGAAGAGTGTTCCTGCTGGGATCAGACCTCATTCCACTAGGGCTACTGCCACATCTACTGCCTTTTTGAGGGGGGTAGCTACTAAGGATATTTTGGAAGCAGCTACTTGGAGTTCAGTACACACTTTTACTAAGCATTACCATCTCCCTCTTTATTCCAAGTCTAGGGCTGGATTTGCCATTGCAGTTTTACAGGGCATATTAGCAGCTCCTAATTCTTTTTAGTTTGCCAGCCTCCCTTTTCCTTTGCTTTGGGATTCTACCCACAGGTTATGACTACAGCAATGTGAGACGAAGAACATAGTACAGTTTTGTACCTACCATAAATGTAGATGTTCGAGGATCCACATTGCTGCAGTCCTATTTTCCGTCCCTCCTTCCCCTCTATTGTTTGGGGTCGCTGTTTCTTCCTTTGGGATAACTGTTATTTTCTCACTTGTGGTTGTTGGGTATTTACTATTTTGGCTGGCCTTTCCTTTTTAAGGCCTTCTGACATCTGGGGCAAGAAAGACTGAGGATATGGCGTCGGTCATGCGCTTAAGTACTACTATGTACTGACGTCAGCTCCGGGCGTCCATGACCGACGCCAGCCTAACTCTTTGGTATTCAGGCCGACCGAGGACAGCGGACTACCCACAGGTTATGACTGCAGCAACGTGGATCCTCGAACATCTACATTTATGGTAGGTACAAAACTGTACTTTTTGAAACTTTTGGTGAAATATAATATAAAACCAAACAAGTGGGGGGATACGCCCCCCATACCCTGTGTCCTCCACACACCCCTATCTATATATGCTAACTCTAAGTTTGCACTACTGTGGGGAAAAGGGCATATACCTTTTACTTGCCTTAAAGTACTCTACACAGTGTCAGTACTTCACTTCAGTGAAATGAGTTTTCAGTAATTTGAGCTTTCAGCAATTTGGTCAGGGTGATTTCAAATTCAGTGACATGAGCTTTCAATGAATCAAAGTAGACCCCCCACCACTGCCTACCAAATGTGATGACCCACCACTGCCAACCAGCAAATCAAGGAGAGTCAATCCTCACCACAGGCAGCAGTGGTGGACCTTTACTGAGAGGATGACAAGTACACACACAATATTTCCAGATGCAGCTCTCTGCATCAAGTGCAATTTCCCTCAAGAGCACACAAAGAACACAGTCAGTCTGGAGATGGTTTCTCTCTCTTCCTCCAGATTCCCGGTAAGACTCCCCACTGACACAGCTATAGTGTTGAGATCTCAGCTGAGTGACCAAGCCTAGACCTCCAGCACTTTGTCTGTCCAACCAGTGCGTCATGTACCTGCAAAAGTAGCTGACACACACTCTTTGATGTTTGATTTGCAAACACACACACACACACACACACACACACACACACACACACACACACACACACTTTTGGGAGAGGCTGGCACAGGTTTACTAGTTATGCCCACTTCTCCGCAGACTATAAGGTAGTTATCGTTGCCACCAGTCCCTCCTTATCAGCTACTTTAAGGCCCTTAATAAAGGGTGTCTAATGTTACTGTGTAATATTAATATTAATACAAATGGTAGTTTGGCCAAGAGCAAGGCTATTAGGAGTGGCCAACACTGTGTCACCAAATAAATATGCAAGTACTCTCAAAACTTAAATATCTCTACACAGATCAGCCATAGTAAAATGTTTAAATGTTGTTGTTGTTGTGTCTTTCGGCCTTTTCTGGTTAGGGGTCGCCACAGCGGAACTCCGGTCCGCTGATTGGCAGTAGATTTTTATGTGCCGAGTTGCCAGCCCTGATGCACAACTTTCAACGCAGGTATGCCCATTCACGCATGTCTCCACACAGAAAACGCTTTAGCTGAGAATTGAACAGGACGTCTTACTGTGAGGCGACAACGCTACCGCAGCACCACCACCGCAGTAAAATATTTAAATATTTTTAATAATAAATAAAAGTACAAGACAATACTAAATATATATTCACAGTGACATCAGAGTTCAAAACCACAGGAATTATTTAACACAACATTGCACAATAGTCTCAAATAAATGAAGACAAATATCTAAACTAAGCTTCACTATATTCCTGACTGAATCTAAGAGATTTATACTATAACCTAAGAACTTTCTATTAGAGCAAGGCAGATGTGGTGAATCGTTCTTGTTGTTTTTGTCCAGTCCAAGACAGAATGCTCTGTCTCACTAAGAGACTTCTCAAAGTAATATCTCAAATATTACTGCTATGATAGCTTGCAGGATGACATCACTTCTATCATCTGACTTCAAGTTCCCATGCCAAAACCCCACTGCTAGATGCTGACAGCATTTAGCATCTACCTGCAAAAATACACAGACAAGAGCTTTTCCTCAGATATTTGGCAGATCTAAAACAATTGCATTCCTTCATGCTTGAAAAGTAGCGATTACTTCACTCCAAGGACAATACTGAAAGCTTCGTAGTACAGACCTTGTGTCTCTAGCTGCATTAAAAACTTGAGAGATAGCCTCTTTATTGTGTCCTATAAAGTAATTTAATTTCAGCTATTTTTCTAAAGTTTGCTGGATTGAAACTAACCCTCCAGTTTCCTCTGTTGACATATACATTTAAACAGTTACAACAGTGCATGCACATTTCTGTTCTCTTCCAGTAGGGCACACTGTGGATACATTTTAAGCACATGCTGTTTACAAAATAGCTTTTCAACACAAACATCTGTAGAGAGCAGTTTGATATACACATGATACACAGTTGTAATACATTTGTAACACAAGCATTTTATATAAATCATTTTGATATTCATCAATGACATATGTTGTGTCTTTCAGCTTTTCCCGGTTATGGGTCGCCACAGCGGAACTCCGGTCTGCTAATGATTGGTAGTTGATTTTTACATGCCAAGTTGCCAGCCCTGATGCACAACCTTCAACAAAGGTACACCCATTCACGCATGTCTCCACGCAGAAGACACTCTAGCTGAGAATCAAACCGGACAGCGTCTTACTGTGAGGCGACAACTCTACCGCAGCACCACCACAATTATTTAAAAAATTACAGCTAGCTGTGCTGGCAGTATCTCCTTTCATCACATCATCTGTCACATATTGTTGTACCTTGAGCATTGGCTGCCACAATCTATTATTTAAACGCATATTACATTGTGCCCCTTTTATTCTTCTATCTTCTCACAGCTATTTTATATGTTGCTAGTTTAACAGTTATTTTTGGCTTAGCTTTAATAAATAAGTAGCATAAATATTGCTGTCTTTTTTAATCAAGGAAATTGTATGATTTTGTGAACAGGTGAGTTTTCCTGACATACTGACCTGATGTATACAGGTGTGCTTCAGGTAGACAAGCTGCCATTAGTGATGGTTTCGATTTAATGTACTTGAGTAATAATGAGCACTGTACTGCATTTACTACAGCAATGAAAATGGGGAAACTTGGCTCTGGCAGGGCGAACTCTGGAAAAGAAGTGAAAAAAAACATGTCTGTTTCACAGAAAAAACTTCTAAAGAATGCTAACATTTTTGTTGACTTTTAACTGCTGCAGCAAAATAAGTCAAAATCCCCCAGATCTTTGAAAAGCCATAGAAGAATCCCTCATAACTTGTATTAGAGTCTGTTGCTGGGGAAGAAAACAAATATTTAGGAAGAGAGCTGTGTTATGAAGAGTTGCAAGATTTATACATTTAGCACTGTCCCATTTGCCATCCTCAGTCAGATGTTCATTTGAAACAGGAGCTCATGCTCGTTTCCGTATTATTTGTAAACTCATAAGTTTATTAAGAATACTTTAAAAAAGTCAAGGAGGGCACATTTAGACAGAGGAAGTACTAATGTCAGTTCACATAATGTTAGACTGGTTGTAAAACTTCTTTGTACTCTTTCTCCCTAAATAATTGTAAAATCCGTTTTTCTACATGCAGGACCAGCCTTATGTATAGGCGAACTAGGCAATTACCTATGGTGCGTTGCTTGTAAGGGCACTTTCCCCTATTTATTTATTTTTAGAGCAATATTTCTTTGCTCTAAAAAATAAATAAATAAAGCACCCCTTTTAGTAAAGAAAATGTGCCTGAGGCACGATATGTGTGTGTGTGTGTGGGGGGGGGGGGGATGCTCCATTCCAGTTAGCTTGATGTTCAAGTTACATTAACTTTAAATGTTACAAGGTCACAGTAGTGCCAACAATTGTTAAGGTACAAAATGACTTTATAACTTTCACACCACAGTTCAGAAGAGAGAAATAATTCCATTTATTGTTAAGAACACACATATGTGGGAAACTAGGAAATCAAGGTTCTGCCTCCCCAGCCATCAAAAGCTTAAATCATTTGTGCCATTTTTGATCAACTACAACATTATTGAAATAGCTAAACTATAGCCACTGACCATTTTAGAAATGCACACTACAGCATTACTCTTGCTAAGGTCTCCTGACTCTGTGTCTCTTTCCGTATTGGGCACAGTTTCTGAATTCCAGAAAAGAGCATTCTACACTTGACAGCTTCGGCGGGAAATAAGTCATCAAAAACAGACTAACACAATCAGGAGTCCGTCTTGAAATGAAAGGTATTTAAAATATAGACCAACATTTTCCTTCATTTTACACTTCTCCCTTCACATTCCCTCTCTGATACTATGAAGCATCCCTGCATGTATTTCTTTATGACTGGGCAATGCCAAGAGGTTTTCAAAAGAGCAAACATCCTTTCACTTGCTTTCAGACATTCTTTACATGCAGTTTCCATTTGTCCCTAGCATGCACAATGCTTGTACAGTCATTTTACAAATATAGTTTTATTAACAATAAAGCATTCCTATGCTTTAATGGAATAAAAAGACAACTTAAGTAACTTTTGGTTTCACATCCCCTAAAACAAATTTTTATAAAGATTACTAAAATCTTGTAATGAATCATTTTTATTGTTTTGTTTACTATAACCCTTAACCAATGTGGTCAGTGGCAAGGAGTCATCTTTATTCTTTTGCATGGTTTGTAATTTGATGCTTTTTCTGGATTCTAAAAGTTTAATAGTTAAAGCTTTGTGCCTAAATAAAATAAGTCCTAATATTAATATTAGTATGGCCATCAACATAAAAAAATTTCAAACACCCCCCCAAACCATAAAAGAAGTCGTTTAACCATGCCCACTGAGAACTGTCAGCTTACTTGGCATGAAACAGTTCAGCAACTTTCTGAATAATTTCTAGCTATGATTGGTACCAGTATTATATGGAATAAAAGAGCAACACTTCGTTTTGATGAACATGCATGTACCCCCTTAGATGCAAGGGTGAAGTTGATTGCTACTCTGCTCTGCAGAACCACACTGCATATAGCAGTCATTTCAAGACTAATCACATTTATTTTTTTCAAAAAGTAGCATTGATCAATATTTCTACAAGCTTAGATAACTTTCTCATTTCCCAAATGGATTTTACTACCCGATAAGCAGGTACAATTCTTGCTCCAGAAATAACACCATCACCAAGGTCCATGTGCGATAGTCCTTCAGAAACAATCTTTGGAACAGCATGATGGTAAACCCAAGAAGCATTTATCTTCTTGACTGGATTTGGAATGTCTTTTGTTTCTCTCCTGTGATGGATATTACATATCTTTCCATTCTGTAAAGTGTCTTTATGTTGCATAGTTGGAATAGCATGGCCTGTATAGTAGCAACCTAACCAGTTTGTTGGTAACCAGGGATATGCTTGGTCTCCACAGAAGTAATGCTATTCATGTAATGCTGCCATACCCAACCTTTTATCTCATCATAAATCTTTTGAGTAAAATTGCAATTACTGTCTCCAGCAAAAAGTGTTCCATTGTTAAGGAAGCAAATGTGTCCTTTAAACAGTTATCGACAGTTGAAGTGGCACTACTGAGAAGTGTGGTAAGTATGTATGTGTATATATATATATATATATATATATATATATATATATATATATATATATATATAAACACACAAACCCAACAGTCACTAATGTTGTGTCTTAGGATATGCATATCAGGCAGAATTAAAGGTGTTGAATTTAGGATGCCAATCTGGCGTTCTTGTTTCAATTCTGACCACACCCCGTCCCTATTTTTAGTAATATGCTTATTTCTGACAAAAATTATTCAGTACTTACAGTTCTGATGGTTTCAGATAATGAGGTATTTACATTCAGAGTGACAAGAATATACAAAATGAACTGATGATGAAAATCACAGTAACTGTTCTGACAATATGTCCATATGAAAATTCAGCATGTTTGAGCTGGAGTGGGTTTTATAGAAACTGCAAACATGGAGGCTGGATTGTTCGTTTACAGTTAATATAACGTCAATTTCCAAATAAACTGCAACTGGAAGTGTAAGTTGTGTATAATCTCACAGTTTTTGGTTACTTGATGCATTATCTGGTCCATTGTCGAAAGAGCATAATGAATCCTCAATACTGTTTCAGAAACAATAATGTTGAAGTTTTTGAAGAAGAGTCACTGAGTTTCATCTCCAACAAAAATTATGTTATGGAGTTACTTGATTTCACTTTCATATTGGATCCAGATGACAAAGTGAAAAAAGTCTTGTGTCTTTATTTGTGGATGCAGTGGTGTTGTTTTTCTTTCTGTCTGGTATGATTTGCAGTAGGCCCTGCAGTCTCATGAGGGATGATGTTCATGACATCTCAGCTGTACTTGACACAAAGGAGGGCATTCTTGAAGAGTGATACATGGCAGTAGCAGTTGTAAGCAAAGCTAAGTGGGGTTCTTTCTATCTTGGGCACAAAGAATGTTTTTGAGAGGAAGATCGCGGTGGTGCAGCGGTAGCGTTGTCGCCTCACAGCAAGAGGTTCTCCCATTCGATTCTCGGCTGGAGGGCCTTCTGTGTGGAGTCTGCATGTCCTCCTCGCGGTCGAGTGGCGTTCGAAAGACATGCATAAATGGGCGTGCCTTCGTTGAAGGTTGGGCGTCGAGCTGGCACCTCAGCACCATAAAAATCTACTGCCAATCATTAGCGGACTAGAGTTCCGCTGTGGTGACCCCTAACCAGAAAAGCCGAAAGAAGAACAAGAACATTCAATGTAGACAAAAATTTCCTAGTTACAGGTCATGATGATCATTCACTGTAGGCTGTCTTACAGCCACAAAAAACAGTCTTGTAGTAGTGCTGCAAAACAGAACAAAGAGACTTGCAATACAGAAAAACAGATTCATCTACATTCTGTAACTCCAAGTTCTTAGGTAGGGGTGCAGTTGGCATTCTCGTGGACTGACCCGTGGAAGTTATCCCCACATGAAATTCTTTAGTACTACTAACTGTGTGTTACATACTAAATAAAACTAAAGGTAAAGCTTCCATTTAAGAATAGTCTCCTCACACGGTTTAGCAAGCTGAACATTTATGGTCTGATTTGCCCTTTCTATAATTCCTGCAGCTTGTGATCTGTGTGATCAATGGTACTGCATTTTGATATTCAACATTTTATTAATCTGTTTTATCATCTGACTAGTAAAATGTGTACCTTGATCTGATTGAGTGCAGTAAGGAACACCAAATCTCAGTATCAATTCAGGAAACAACTTTTTTAGAGACAGTGGGGCATCAGCCTACCCATCCAGAAACCTATCAACAATGACAAGTACATACTTGCGCTTCGTGTTTGTGGGAGTTCAGTAAAGTCCCACTGAATGCAATAAAATGGTCCCCGGAGCTTTCTCAAAGTTTGCTTGCCAGCACAGTTTTTGCCATGTTATGTTCTAAATATGTTGTAGAAATATTTACAAAATGTTGAGTGACTTTTGAAAGTTGAGGGGCATGTCAATCATATGAAGCGTGTATTGTTAGGGTATTTTTGCTTAAATGAAAAGGCAGCTGGTAGGCTTTGAACAACTGGGTTAAGAAGTTTGTGGATCTAACAGCCATCATTCGGGTGGTGCCACAAAAGGTCCAGAGAGCAGCTGCAGCCATCACAGATATGCCTCACACTATTAGTGTCTTGTCAGTCTGGTTCTGGAAAGATAATTCTTGTAAAAAACAGTGGTGTTAATCTCATGAAATTGCTATAAAAATGAAGCATGAACAGGAAAAAAAACAGTGCAGCGTGTGTTGCCACCATATCTGCAAAGCTATTGCCTCTGGAAATATAAAAATCACCATTTTTATGTGCTGCACATTTAACCACAGCAAGTTCTGTTGGCAAAAGTAATGTAGTCAGTTGTTCAAAAACCAACATTTGTAATAACTGTAGCTGCTGAAGTCAAATGCAATTATTCCCCTTGTGAATCTGTGAAAATTGTAACATTTTTTTCCATTGCCAGTTTACATACTTCAGTAATACCTACAAGTTCAGCTATTTAAGAAGATACATTTCCATTTAAATGTCCCATTAATAAAATCATGTCCTGGGTACAAACAGAAAAGGCTACTATTAATGCTCCATCTTTTTGAACAGAGGATCCGTTAACAAAACAAACCAATTCATGATTCGGTAATGGAACATCTTTTAAGCCTGATGTAGGAGGAAGCACATAGTTAATTACAAAAACACATTGTTGTCTTCATCATCATCATCTATATGGTGGTAGCAGTATATGTGACATTTGTAGCATTGCAGTAAGGTGCAAGCTTTTCTGATGTGATCCATCACGGTTGTGCTGGCAGGGATGTGAGAAAGCAGAAAGCATATACATAATTTCTGCTAAATTTTTGCTGATATGCCCTGTTGGGGCAGTGCATATGCCACTGGGAGGCAAGAGGAAATACATTACTATGGCCATTATGGTTTCAAGCTTTTGGCGAGCTATGTGTGAAAGCAAGTGGTAATCACATAATCATTGTTAACTTATTAGTGATATGTCTTATTGTGAGACAGCTCTATTTCTAAAAAAAATGGAGTACATTGCTGTAACCATTTACACACACACGCACACACCCACACACATGCATATATATATATGAATGAAAGCGCTTAATCCTTTTGTTATTATAATATTTAAGTCGTTGGTGGGCAGCTGCAGTTCATTTTTATTGACTGTGTCCGGCTTATACTATTTATTTATAATTACCTTTATTGGTTCCAGTGTGCCTGACTGAGTTTTCTGTAGTTCTGGTTTATTTTAACTCAGTCTTTTCACCATTTTGTTTGTGTTTTTTGTTGCCTTTGATGGATATGGCTGAATCTGGTTAACTTGTTTTCACAAGGCAAACCCTCCAGGACTGAAGCAGATGATTCCATTCCCTGTTTCCAGCTGAGACAGGGTAAACTTACATCACTTCCAGCTTCCCAGACAGCAGGAAGTAGTGGCATTTGGCATCTACTGTGGCATCTAAGAGGGCTGCCATGAATATTAATAACTTTTTTGGTCCTCCAGGAGGTTCACAAGTTGACTGATGTGAGCAGAGGTTGATACAACGGCCACAGGGACTTAATGAACAGTTTGAGTCTTTGGATTTAAATATTTGGCTGAAACGAGATGTTATGAACAGTCTGGAACCCCCTAGGAATGAGCAGCAGTCCTCATATCAAGGTACGTTGTACAAATTAAAAGACAAACTTACCAAACATAAATCCTTGATACTGGACAATTGGTTTTTAGAGGAAAGCATTGGGCGAAAACACGTTCCAAAGGGGTTGAGAGTCATTAAATTTCTGAATAATGTTGTGGATGGCTCTGGATTTTTTAATAAAAAAGGTGAACATTTTGAATGATTGTGGATTTGCACTAATGCGGGCTATTATTAAGAATAACAAAGGTTTATTAGATGTCTTACACAGGGACAAATTGGAACTTAATAATGATAGAGAGTGATTTATTACATTCTTTTTATGAATACAAATGTAAATATCTTAATAATTTTTAAGGATGTGGATAGGATTATGGACAAAAATAAGAAAAGGAAGATGATTAAACTGGATAGGGATGAGGATGAGTACAAGAAAGGTGTAAGGCATGTTTGGCCTTTTTACCTAAAAGGAATCCTGGTATTGATTCTCTGTTGGGGGGGGGGGGTTCAGACTGGAGGTTTTCATAATGACCAGACTGGTTCCAGGATGACTCTGGGAATAATAGTGGTGTCAATAATGATCTGAGACAGGAGGGGGCCCCTTTAGACAAACCACCTTTAAGGAGGCCACCGAGGCTTCAGAACCTGCCCTCCCAACCATCTTATGCTCAGGTGACACAGAAAACATCATATCAACCCCAATACCAACGGGGACAGAGGGGCAGGAGCAGGGTTTATTAGATGTGGAAAATCTAGAGTTGAATCATTTGGATGAGTTAAGGTCAGATGGTTGAGTCATCCAGAAGGAAGGTCCTATTTATACTTTGGATAATTTCCAGATTTTTTAATTATAGTGACATACATTTAACAAGTATACATTTTGAACTCTTCCAAAAGGGCTTTACATTTGTACCTAGTAAAAAAGCTTGGTGACTAGCACAATATTAGATGGCAAGTTATTTTTGAGAAATTTTAATTTGGAAGTATTATTGTGTAATGTTCCTGTCCTCAATGGAGCTAGACTTAAGAAGAAAAGTATTATCACTCCACCTACCCACCAAGTTTTAACTAACTTCAAGGCACTGGTGGAGAAGGACATCTGGAAACTGTTCAGGAGTAAGGGTAAATGGTCTTACAACAATTTAACCCGGGCTGAAAAGGGTCTTTTGTTTAAATTAAGTGGAAATCAAGACATGAGAATTATGAAACCAGATAATGGGGAGGGGTCGTTATCATGGAGCAATGCGTTTATTTTAGTAGGATGTTTGAGATTTTAGACAGTGATGGTAAATATTTACAAGTTTCTAAAAATGAAATAAACCTGGCTTACAAAAATTTGGACTTGTGGTTGGTAAATGGTCTTACAACAATTTAACCCGGGCTGAAAAGGGTCTTTTGTTTAAATTAAGTGGAAATCAAGACATGAGAATTATGAAACCAGATAATGGGGAGGGGTCGTTATCATGGAGCAATGCGTTTATTTTAGTAGGATGTTTGAGATTTTAGACAGTGATGGTAAATATTTACAAGTTTCTAAAAATGAAATAAACCTGGCTTACAAAAATTTGGACTTGTGGTTGGAGGATAACTTATTACAGGAGGCCATTGATAAGCAATTATTTGATTTTTTTGAGTGTCCCTATGTCCTCAAACCAGTTAGCTTGGGAATATTCTGTATTCCCAAAGTCCATAAAAATGTAGCTAACCCCTCTCTGAGGCCCATTGTTTCATCAGCTGATTCTAAAACTCAACCACTTGCCATTTTTGTAGACACAACATTGAAACCTTTTTATGGGTTGTTCTGGCACATCCTTATTGATTCTTGGGATTTTTTTTTTAAGTAAAATGGGCGGTATAAATTTTAATGTAGATTGTTTTTGTAATGATTGACATTAAGGACATTTTCAGTGCTATCCCCGATAATGTGGGTTTTTCTTGGTTTGAAGAATTTCTTATTGAATTAGATTTTTTGTCCCAACAGGATTTTAGGTTAATTCTTGGGAATGTGGAATTAGTTCTTAAAAATTACATTTTCTTTCAGAGCAAATATTACAAACAAGTAGATGGTGTAGCCATGGGGGCTTCATGTGCCCCAGTGTTTGCTAATATTATCTTGTTATATTGGGAACAACATTTTGTTTTTTCTTCCCCTTTTTATGAAAATATAAGAGCATATTATTGTTTCCTAGATGATATCTTTATTGTTTGGAAGTGACCTAAAACAACACTGAGACCTTTGTTAATTATATTAATAGTACAACTATTTTTTTGATATTTAGTCACAACATTGGGTTGATGGAAATGCATTTTTTGGATGTGAACATCAGTAAGGATATTATTAATAGTAGATATGCATCCACTCTGTATAGGAAGGAGTGTTTTTCTAATTCCTATTTACATTTTCAAAGTGACCACCCCTTTTTTCCAAAAAAGAAATATTATTAAAAGACAAATGGTTAGGGTTGCCCGTATGACCACCCTTAAGGAGGATTTGGTTAATGAACTTGATTTTACTGAGGAACTTTTTGTTACCAGGGGTTATCCTAAGGAGGTGGTGAGTTCAATTAAACAAGATATTTTAAAAGGATGGAGTATAAAGTATCTTACTTTGATGTCTTATAGAGATGACGAAGTTAACTAAAATTTGGGCTACTTGTTGTTGACGACCAGGACTTTGTACCCCAGGGACACCTGGTGGGTGTAAGGGGAGGTTTGAACAAAGAATTATTTTTTGTAACAGAGTACCACCAAGATATTAAGGAGATTAAAAATATCCTGTGGATATACTGGGATCTTTTTTCAAATATACCCAATAGTTTGGATGTTTTCTCCAAGCCCCTCAAATTTTGGTTCAGAAGAGGTCCAAATTTGAAAAATTATTTTGAAAGCATTGTAAGTCGTAAAGGGAATAACATTAGAATGGGCACTTTTAGGTGTGGGATGTGTGCCCAATGCCCTTATATTTCAAATTTGGCAAAACTACAGATTTGTGGGATGCAGAACAGACTAGTAGCATCTGGCTATAACAGTTATACGAAATGGGTGGTTTATGTGGCCTACTGTGTAGAGTGTTTTTCCTACTATGTGGGGAAAACTGAGAGAAATTGAAAACAGAGGATATATGACCATATCTATGAGATAAGTGAGATAAGTAAGGGAAAAGGGCAGTAATGCTCCCTTACATTGTTCCCAGGCCAGTTTTGGGTTTTAGGCACTGGAACAGGTGAAGTTCCCTGAAAGGGTTGGGGACAGGGAAACCAGCCTTGAGTACAAAGAGCTTATGTGGCAGTTAAGGTTGGATGCCTGTACCCCTGCCAGCTTAAATGAACATTATTCCATTGCCCCGGCACTGAGGAGACTTGAAATATTGAGTATGATATAACATTTTTTGTATATAAATGTTTTTTATGTGTGTTTTTAGGATTATACAATTATGTAACAACAGTTATTGTGTATAAGTCAATCAGTTTTACCACTTAGTGTGGGACCAATTTTTTTTTTATTTTCAATGATGTAATTAATTAGATATGTGCTTGGTGTATTTAAGTGCTTAAGTTGTACAATGGTGTATTCTGATGAAGTTCCTTGTTGAGGAATGAAACCCCTTAATCCTTTTGTTATTAAAATATTAATCATTGGTGGGCAGCTGCAGTTTGTTTTTATTGACTATGTCCATCTTATATGATTTATTTATAATTGCCTTTATTAGTTCCAGTGTGCCTGACTGAGTTTTCTGTGGTTCTGGTTTATTTTAACTCAGTCTTTCCACCATTTTGTTTGTGATATATATATATATATATATATATATATATATATATATATATATATATATATATATATATATATATATAGATATATGATATTAGGGTCTATATTATATGCTCAAAGAGACTTTTTTTCGAACATATGATAATCGACACATAAAGAGCGAATGCTCTAAAGCACAAACAACCATTTCCGTACACAAAAAACACAAACTTCAAAACCATAATCAAGTGGGGGGCTGTGCCCTTCACACCCCCCCCCCAACTAAGTCTAACAACTCTGAGATCGCTCTGCGTTGGGGAAAAGTGCAATTCTCAATAACGGGCAAATTAATTTTATCCATATGAAAAAAATTCATGGACATGGCCATTCGCGCTTTAGAGTGTTTGCTCTTTGTGTCAGTGATTATATTTTCAAAGAAAAGTCTCTTTGAGCATATAATATAGACCCAGATATTACAGGCACCTTGTTAGTGGCCTAAATGCACCCACAGAGACTTAAAAGTGAAAATTTGTGGACATTCAGAAGTCATGTAGCTGAAACACCTTCGGCCTGATTCCAAAAGACTTGCTCTGAAGGCAGGTCTGTTGGAATCTGGCCCCTGCTGTGAACCTTTTTATAGACAGACATTACATCAAAGTAAGTCACCTATAAGGAGAGCAAGTCTTTTAGAATCAGGGCAGACTTTACACTGAGAGCAACTCTTTTAGGATCTGATCCTGCTAATGTCCTTAATTGGCCATTTACACACATCTCATCGGTCTCCATAACATGAGATTTAAGGTATTATATAGTGAAAACTATAGCTTGTCTGGGTTTTTCTTGCAGTTTTTAATGAGGCTTGTCTGTGTAACCTTTTAACCCTTTGCTTTAGTATATATATATATATATATATATATATATATATATATATATATGTGTGTGTGTGTAGATATACATGTAAAGAGATACCTGTGTGTGTGTGTGTGTGTGTGTGTGTAGATATACATGTAAAGAGATACCTGTGTGTGTGTGTGTCTTCTGCATAATCAGAGTTCCCAAGGAACAGTAAGTGCAGAAGGAGCTAAAGTTAGTACTACAGTTTGAAAGCACAGTGAAGCCACAACCCCCTTTGTGATGTTCTAGTGTTCTAGTTGTTACTTTATTATTATTTCACAGTCTCTCTAATTCAGATACTTATTAGTCAGTTCACAACAAGTCTACACATTTTTTGTGAGGAACAAATGCATAATTCATAACATTATAGACCTGTTGTATTTGCATAATGCATGAACTAATGCCACACTTTCTTTCTTCATAAAGGTAATGTCTTCTAGCATTTGAATTGTTGAGGTGAAATACAGATGGGAAAACTTTACCAAGAATTGTGATTTCGAGCTCAGTAATTCAATGATCAGCTGATCTATTACTTTTGCAAATAAAGTCACAAACCTACTTTAGTTTAAAACTGATTTTCCAAATCTCTTGTCCAGAAGTTTATTAGAAAGTATCAAACTTTTCAGAGAATTAACCCTATATATGTTCTTCCAAAAGCCTTACATGGCCATTAGAAAGTTGTAGGTTGACAAACTGCATTTTTACTCTATTTCCATGTGGTCCTTGAATGCAACTTGTGGCAGAATGTAACTGTTATAAAGAATGTGTTTTCTATATTGTTCTTACATCAGAAGTAATATATGTATCTCTCTCTCTCTCTCTATATATATATATATATATATATATGTATACACACAACACACACACACACACACACACACACACACATTAAGCATAAGCCTTGAGCATTACACTTCCCAAGCCACCATTGGGTGGCAGCCTTCAGTGGAGGGTGTGGAAGACATTGTGGATCACACATCCCCAGCCTAGTGCTGGGATTAGGAGCATTACAAATGCCACCATTGCCAAGATGCCAAAGAAGGCACAAATCAAGCTCTTGGCTGACTGAACGATGATCTCCTCTAGACGGCTATTAGCCTGACACTGAGTGACATTTCCAGTGTTGAGAAATGAACAGGTTTTGGTCAGATGAGGGGAGGCTTAATGCTCAACGTGGAGAATGCAAAATTACATAGGCAAACATTACACATATGGATTTATGAGTATTTGTATGCTACAAGGAAATATAAGGTTGGAAATGCACTATTAAAGCACTCACTGTTATATATGCACCTTAAATGCTGTGTTTTCAAAAAGGTTGTGCAAAATATATTATATTTTATAGAGATTTGGAGAAACTTTTGGATTTAAGAGAATATAAGTGGATTACTTTATTAAATGCTACCCCATTACTGTGGCTGAATGAAACAGTGTCATACCTTTATTAAAAGGTAAGGATTTAGTGCATTGAATTGGTAGTGTTTGGATTAGACACTATCTAATTCATGTTTGTTTTTTAATTGCTTCTAATTGTTCATGCTGATGGGTTTTTATAATATTTTTAATTATGCTTTACAAAATACTGTAAGTAATATAGTAGAAGAGCAGTCCTTGGAATTAGAATTACAAAAGTGCTTACTTTTTTTCTGTTGTTAATTTGATGCAGAGTTTTTAACACATTTGTCTATTATCATAAGATATTATGTTAGTCACCACATTGTTGTGCACATTATAGAATTACTTGCCAAGGGCATTTTGATGGCTCCTAAAGTTAAGCAGTGTTATGAGAAACCGCTGTCAATCTGCTATGCTAAGGTAGATTATGCCAGTCCCTCTCAGTTATATGCTAGGGCAAAGGTTACAAGGGACCAGTATGTTTTCCAGGAAGTTTCTGCAGAAACACAGTGAGGCATTCTACTCCTTCTTCAGACAGCCTAATGTTAAGACGTTATTTTTTCTTGAATGCCTTTCCAAGATTTTGATATTTTCACGTTTATTAACTGTAGAATAAAGGCAAGTTTATTCTTCTTGGAGTAACTATTTTGTCTACAGTGGAAATCTTGCAACTTGTGTCCTGAATTTCCTTATTAAGATCTCTCACTGTATGCACCATGCTACACATTCTGGCACTGAGTGCAGTTAAAGAATTCCTTGATTTCTACTAAACCCTCAAGGAAATAGTTTTGTCTGAGAAAAGTGGCAGGGATTGTGACTTGTATTTGGTTTCATTGCTTCTTGTAATTCTTGGTTGATTGAGAGACATTATTGATGTGCATTTGGTAACTGTTCCCTTTAATGCAGTGGGAAATGAACAGTACTGTAAAACCTGGAACATCTTTACTACAGCAAAATGAAAATAAATTATAAATCCATTAAAGAAATAACAATGGGTAGTTCACCCCCTGAAGCAAATAGATGGAGCTGTGAAAGCTACTGAGCAAGATGTGGTAAACTCTACATTCAGGTGGTCTAATGTAGCAGAGGTGGAAAGATGGTGACATAGCAATTAAACTATAAACTAGCAGAAGCCCATCAATCTCAGCATGCTTAGAGCCAAAAGAGGGCAGAATCATTGTGCAGAACCAGGTAAGTGATGTGCTTAGAATAAACCTGGGCAAAGAGCAAATAAATATTTCTGTGCAGTAGTGATGCAATGCTTATGACATGTACAGTTACAAGGGAACCTGTACCTCAGGAGATAAATAAGCAGGGCAGGGGATTCTAACTTGACCAACACCTTTGAGAGGAAAATGCAGTTTAAATTAATTGAAAATACAAGTTGATAGGAGTTCAGTAATCACAGACAAAAATGAAGTAAATGCTGTACTAAAATTACCGGGAAGGAAAGCCTGTCACATACCAGTGAAATCTTTATTCAGTTAAAGAGACCTAGAAGTATAGAGTTAAAAATGGTATTCTACTTAACTGAGCCATAGGATAACTCATAGCAACTGCATACAAGTAAGCAGAGCTGTACAAGAGAAAAGAAAAAAGGAAGGCCTTTAATGATAATGCTGGTAAATATTTTCCATCAGTCAAACCATGCATGATAGAAATGCAAAACAAAGGTAATGCTTAACTAGAGTAACAGAAAAAAGAAGCAGTTAATGAATGGGGTATAGTATCAGTGCTTACATGTAAGTAGTATCCAAATGTTGTTGTGTCTTTCGGCTTTTCCCGGTTAGGGGTCACCACAGCGGAACTCCGGTCCGCTAATGATTGACAGTAGATTTTTACGTGCCGAGTTGCCAGCACTGACGCACAACCTTCAACGAAGGCACGCCCATTCACGGATGTCTCCACACAGAAGACGCTTTAGCTGAGAATCAAATAGGACAATGTATTGCTGTGAGGCGACAAGCTACCGCAGCACCACCACCGCAGTTACAAGTAGTATCCAAATGTTCTGTGAAATAACAGTGAGCAAACACATTTAGACAGGTAAAGTAGCATAAGAGGAGTAGGTTTCCTTGTAGCTATGTATGTCCTATGGATTGGATCAGTTCTGTAAAGACCTCAATACATAGAAGGTTAACTCTTCCATAAGCAGTCTTAGTGCTGTGGAACTCGCACAAGGAGACATATAAATCTTTCTCAGTCCCTCTTGTCCCCTTGGACTCTGTGTCGTTACCAATACTAATCTCTTGCTTTGTCCTCCAAATACCTTGTTTTGCCCCCTACAATTTCAAAGGGTAAAAATGCTTCTCTTCTCACTCTTTCCTTGCCATTCATCTGATTCAACTTTTCTGTACATAAGATGCATACCTCAACATAGTTTAAAATCTGTACATAGTAGCTTTCTTTTTTTGTGACAAGTTTGTCTTGCATTTGTGTTCCATTGTTGATTGTTGCATTTTTGCTGCTACTATTGTGAACACAGTCCGGGCTGAGCCTGCAATATGTCATGTGATCAGTGTTCTACCCTGACAACCAAAATATTAAATAAATAATCACACAAACAAAACAAAAATAAATACTTGAAATATACTATACAAGAACTATGTATGCTGTCAGTAGTAGTATCTAAACGTTATCCAAAATGCCTCACGGTTAACAGTTTGCAAATATATTTAGGCATTCAGATTAACACAACCAAATGAAATGAAATGTTCAGTTAGTGAGTATATTGTTAGTGTTTGTACCTAAGCATTAGCCAAAAGTCCCTCTCAATTAGCAGTTCGAGACCCACATATATAATATTTTATTTTCATTTCAGTTTAGTTATGTACTTTATTGTTTTGTTAGGAGAATAGTTGAATAGCTGTCCTGTAAGACATGACCCAGGCTACAAAATGTCACAAGTGTGACACAAATCTGCTGTCATACACGATGATAGTATAGTATAAAGCACAAACATTTATCCAACCATAAAGTAGTCTATTCAAGAGGCAGTTTTGTGGGCCAGCCAGTGTCTCAGGCTCACTCTATTACGATGTGATTCTGCATGCAGCTGTCCATGTTCCCCTACATGCATCCTAGCTTGTTGTAAGTGCATCTCTCAGTGGCTTTGTGGACATGGACAACCTAAAGTTTGGGGCAAGGCACAGTTTGTATTACAACTGATATACTGTGTTCATGCAGCTTTGAGGTCACTTGCTGCTTGCACAGCAGGGATTAATTATGCTGTTGTGATCCACTGTGCTTGTGCAAGCAAGGATGATGAAAATGTACATTTCTGTATACATCCTATGAATATTTCACTTATATGCATTAATCCATTATTCCTGAGATAGGATCCTTGCCATTGTGTTAGATTCCATCTGTGTCAAGGCTTACTGGTGTGTCATGATCTCCTATATCTTTACACAGCTCTGCTTTGTTTGTGAACAGAGCCCTTCTGAAACAGCTTGAATCCCATTCTAGGTGTTATCAGTGTGGTCTGAGTTTAGAAGGTCTCTGTTTTAAGACACGCAGTGTCCAGCAAGGAAATATTAAGCAACTGACCTCTGCCTGAATCTCAAAATTAATTTGTTGTGAGCAAGTGCTTGTTTGAAAGCCAACCTTTGTGCCAGTTTATTTTGTTCTGTATGACGAGCCTTGAGTTCTGCTTAGAACATTGGCTGAATCCTAGACATGCTAACAGCTTTCAGTTGTGATGTAAGTGATCAGCTCGAGGCACAAAGGGCTTGTGGCCAGTACTTTATAACTTTATAGTAGCAATTCTATTCGTGAATTTTCTTAGGTGCATCTTTTGTGTGCTGGTTGCGCAACTCTTAACGTATAGTGCACCTTTTGAATCTACTCCCATTTCGGTAAAGAACTTGAAACTTTATACACAGTGTTTCATTTGCTGTATTTCTGAAGTAAAATTTAAATAATGGGATAAAGGATGAATTACAATAAAACTGCGGAACTTTATATTAAAAGAACATTGAATGTGCTGATTAACACTTATTTTATAAGAATGTTTTAAGTGTTCTTGTATTCCTACTTAAAATGTGTGCTGTTTTATGCAAGGCATTGAAACGTCTCCAAGCATTTCACAGAACATTTCAAGTATTGTGTACTGTATTATTTTCAAATATGCTAATTTGGTTATGTGATGTGCTTTAAATTTAATATGTGCCTTTGAGTCACGGTGAACTGCTGACAAGAACTGAAATTGATGTAAATATGCCTTGTTTATATCCTGCTTTTCTCTAGGGTGGATCATTGGAACAATGAGAAGGAACGCATTGTTGCCATCACCGAGAAGTCCCTGGTGATCTGTAAATATGACTTCATGATGCTTGCCTCCCAGCAAGTCCAGTGTATCCCTCTTAATTACATTGATAAGATTTGCCACGGACCATTTACTGTCCCACCAAAGTCCCTTGCCAAGTGAGTATTAAATTCTGACAGAATGCATGCTTGTATATTAGAAAAACATGAATGAAATCCATTACATTCCACACAGTGCCTCAGCTATTATAAATAGAAGCTATGTGGCCATACATAACGTTGTAGTAATATGAACAAACCAAATTTCCAGTTAAAAACTGGGAAAGTTCTGTATAGACCTTAAAATGGTAACTTGCTAACGTTCAAAACAAATGCTTCATTTATATTCATAATGAAAATGAATGTTATGTGAAGGTGAAGGCAAACATGAGACGATTAATTTTGCTGTTAAGACAACTGATAGTTTCTGTTCATTGGGGATTAGCTAGACAGTCAAAACTAAACAAACTGAATGAAGTGAGAGATGAGCCTGGTGCCAGCTATAAGTAAATGAATCTGGAAAATGTGGTAGAGCTTTAAAAATGTTTGCAGACACTAGGAAAATAACAGCATGTCTGTTTCTGTATGTGTGTCATGGAGGTATCTATAACAGAAAGCATTGACTAGAGAAGTGGTGATACTAAATAGGATCTAACTAATGAGTTAATGTCTTCTATGATGTTCATCGTGTTACACTGCTGCAGTCATCACACTTGGGTTATCCTGCCATCAGACGGTCCCGCAGTCAGCCAGAGTTCCAAAGTCTTGGTCCGGCGTCGGTTGCGGTCGCTTCTTCCCTGACGTCAGTGCGCCAGGAATATATAATATGCATACGACGCCATTTTCTTCAGTCTTTCTTGCCGCGCGGTGCCGGAAGCAGAAGCAGTTCGCAAGTGCCGGTCGGCCGACTCCTGAGATTTTCGAAGTCGAATTTCAGATCCGAAGTCTTCAATAAAGCTAAGTACCCCATTGGGGAAACCTTTTTCTTGCCAATAAACAGCAAATAATGAACCACGAAGAGAAAATGCGGATGGCCAAAACTCCTCACTCTGCTGTTAGTAAAAGTTTTAAAACAAGTGCAGTCAGCGAATTCAAGTTGTTCTTCAAAGTAAATCAAAAAAATACAGATGAAATCCACACCAAATGACCAGCTGATTTTAGCAAAAAACGTATTTTAATCCACACAACGAAAAGACAACTCCAACCACAAGCGCTTTCGCCCGTTTGTAAAGGGCTTTTTCAAGCGTAGTCATTTGCACACAACCCAATGCTTATATATTTTTTAGATAAAACCTTAATTGAATTATTACATTGGATTGCTTAAACAATTAAACAATTGCAAAGTTAATTAAAATAAATTTTCATAGTAGTTTTAACAAAAAATGCTGCTCAAGTCAATGGAAACCAACCATAACGCCAATACATTGCGCGTTGATTTAAAAAGGTGTTAAATTCTTTTCCAATAATTAATGCAATAATACCGATCCACTGCATAAAATTTGGAATGACAAGCACTAATGCTTGAAAAACTTTAAACCAAATGAAACCAACAATCCAAATGGATGCAAAACAACAATCAAATAAACTCAAATGTACCTTTCAGTCCTACACTAATGATGATGTTGCTACTGCCACTAGACTATGTACTATCAGTTTAAATCAATTGGATGCTTTAAATATGAAATGCATATAAACAATATATATAAAAAATGCATATAAAAAATGCTTAACTGGCATAGTTATATACGTTCTACCGAATACTTGATTAGATGAAACACAAATTTTACAAATATATACAGCATAAAGTTAAAAAATGCATATATTATATGACCTGCTGAATAAATAATTAAACCTCAAAAATTATAACAATATATTACAAATATTTTATGAATAAATAATAAAAATGCTTGTAATTATTTTTGACATGCTGAAATATTAATATGTTTATATAAATATGTAATAAATACATAATTAAATTAATTTATTTTATAAAACCTTTTTCTTGCCTCAGACCGATGTCAGAAAAAGTTAATAATTGTATTTCTTGTGGGAAGCAAATACCTCATAAGGACTTCCACTCTTACTGTATTCCATGCCTAGGCCCTGATCATGACGTCACTAGTTGTCGGTTTTGTGCTAGATTTAACAAACGCACTATAAAAAGGCGTTTTGATTTTGCTTTACACTACTTTGGCCGAAGGTTCAATTATGCCATGCCGTCCGATCAGCCGATGACCTCAATACTGAAAAAATGCAAAGACAAGGATAAGGACAGGCATCCGAGGTCCAAAACAGACGACAAAACCTCTTCTAGGCCAGTTGCTGGTTCGCCGGTTCTTAGTGAGGCGCTTTCGCAGCCCCTGACACCCGTTACCTCAAAACCACAGGCCGCTTCCGACTCCCACGTGGAGACATCTAGGCCTCTGGAAACTCAAGGTATTGGACCTACGGAAACTAATCCCTCAGATTGGTCTGGAGCCACTGAGCAGGCATCGGCTTCTGAGGGTGTTTTCAGACCTTCACAACTTACCATTAAAACAACAGCCAAGACAAAGACACCATTAAAAACAAAGAAACAAGTACAGCATTCTCCTGGACAGTCCTCCATGCCTAAGAAACAGATGCTTAAAATGGCCGAAGACGTCATTACCCTAATCAGGGGTTCCCATCCCCCTCCTGAGAAAAGGCCTAGGCAGGATACAGACTATGACTCCTCTGATCAGGTTTCCATTTCCTCTGATTCCTCTTCAGACCAGGGATACTCTCTAACCTCCTATGAGGACTCTGATGCTGAGGAATCTATCCCTTCAGCCTCTCCTCCTGAGGATTATTCTTTTGGGGAAACTTTACATACCATGAGGGAGCATTTCCATTGGGAAAGTCAGAATTACTCAGAATCCAAGAAAAGGCTCAGGGATTTCCTCTTATTGCCTCAGCACAGGCCCCTGGCTATTCTGCCTGTGCTAGATATTGTGGATGATGTGTTCTCTGAATCCAGCTTATCTCCTGACTCTTTGCCCCCTGCTCCAGCCAAACCAGATAGGTATTATAGAGTCCCTGACTCTCACAAGTTTCTTTACAAAAACCCTTCTGCTGATCCAGAAACTATTTCCCAGGGTCCAAAAGGGGTTAAGGCTTCCATTGCAAAAAATCCAGTACCCTCTGACAGAGATTCCAGAGCTTTGCATAGATGGGGGAAGAAAGTATACACGTCTGCAACTTTAGCAGTAAGAGCTTTAAATTGCCAGTTTCACATGCTTAAATACCAACAATATGTAATGGCTCAGTTAAAACAGAAAATGCTTGCAAGCTCAGAAGCTCCTGATTGTAAAGAAATGCAGGATTTATTGCATGCAGTTGAACAGGTGGGAAAACATACTCTGCAATTTGGTTTTGATTCTTTAGAGGCCTCTTGTAGAGCTGTAGTTACAGGATGTCCTTCAAGGATGCATCTGCAGTCATAACATATGGGTTGTCCTGCCTCAGGCAGCCCTTCGGTCGGCCGGATTCCAAAGTCTGGGTCTGGCCTCGGCTGATGTCGCACTTTCCCCGACGTCAGAGCGTCTGGGGTATAAAAGCATCAGCCGACGCCATTTTCCTCAGTCTTTCTTGCCGCGCGGTGCCCGAAGCAGAAGCTGTTCGCAAGTGCCGGTCGGTCAGGTCCAGAGATTTCAGCTACCGAAGACTTCGAAAAAAGCTAAGTACCCCGTTGGGGACTCTTTCTTGCCTCAGCCGATGTCAGACAAAGTAAATAATTGTTTAACTTGTGGGAAACAAATACCTCATAAGGATTTCCATTCTTACTGCCTTCCTTGCTTAGGCCCAGATCACGACGTATCGGCCTGTTTAGCCTGTGCCTCCTTCAACCGACGAACTCTTAGACGTCGGTCAGAGTTTGCAGAGGAATTTTTTGGAGCCGCTTTTGCTTATAAAATCCCGTCGGAGACTCCGACTTCGCATATGGTCAAAAAACGCAAGGAAAAGGACCGACACTCACGGCCCACGGTTTCGGCTGAAACCACGGCTAGGCCTACCGCGAGTGTCTCGGTTTCGGCCGAAACCGAGTCCTCGGCGATTCCTTCTTCCGAAACCATACGTCCGACCACCGAGGCCCGAGAGGCCCCGGCTGAGTCGGCTTCAGAACTTCCTACCGAAGCTAGTGTTCAGGATTTGTCCGACACCATACCTTTGGACATTTCTACCCCTGCACGTGGAGCTGCTAGGCCCCCAGCTTCTATGTCCATTAAGGCCTTCTCTAGGGCTAAAGCTGCCAAACTTTCAAAAGCTTTACCTGCCAAATCTATACCCCAGAGGCCTTCCTCTAGTTCTCAGATCCTCAGCCTGGCTGAGGACCTTATCTCCTTAATTAGGGGTTCACAACCTCACCCAGACAGGGCCTCTCATCCTCCTCCAGACAAAAGGCCAAGGACTGACCCCTCTGAACCCCACTCCTCAGATGATTCCATGGATGGATCTGAGTTGTCAGACCACCAGGAAGGGGCTTACTCGTCTTATGAGGATTCAGATGCAAAGGAATCTATCCCTTCGGCCTCCCCTCCTGAAGAGATTTCCTTTGGGGAGACTTTACACTCCATGAGAGAGCACTTTCAATGGCAAGGTCAGGATTTCTCTGATTCTAGAAAAAGATTACGGACCTTTTTGCATTTGCCTCAGCATAGGCCCTTAGCTATACCTCCTGTTCTAAATGTAATTGATGATGTGTACAATGATGTCAGTACAGCCCCTGACACTCTTCCTCCGGCCCCTGCCAAACCTGACAGATATTACAGGGTCCCGGATTCTCATTTCCGTCTGTATAAAGCCCATTCTGCAGACCCAGAAACTATTTCTCAGGGCCCTAAAGGGGTTGCAGCCGCTACTGCCAAAAATCCCCTACCCTCTGAAAGAGAGTCTAGAGCTTTAGAGAGATGGGGTAAGAAGGTGTATACATCTGCAACTCTTTCTGTCAGGGCATTAAACTGTCAATTCCATATGATACAGTACCAAGAGTATTTGTTAGATGAACTGAATAAGAAACTTTCTTCTCCAGAACCCCTAGACCGTAAATCCCTTCAGGATTTGGTACATAACTCAGAACAGGTTAGTAACCATTTCTTAAAATGTGGCTATGATGCACTGGAGGCTTCATTTAGATCAGCTATGACTGGGGCAGTTATTCGTAGGCATGCCTGGCTGAAGGAGCAATCTTTGCCAGACCATGTCAAAGCTAAACTCCTCGATGCTCCAATGGAGAAACAAAATTTATTTGGCTCCCCTGCTCAGGAGATTCTAAAAAAGGTTGAAGAAAAAGCAAAATCTGTGCAAACAGTTAAAGATTTCCTGCAAGTTCTACCACCGAGATTCAGCTGAAACTGGCCTACAAAGAATTGGTCCTTTCCAGACTCGGACAGAGCCCAGAGAGGCAGAAACAGGTGCTCTAGAGGCAGAGGTCAATCGAAGGGCTCCTACAGAGGCCGTCAGTGGCAGCCTGCCAACCAGAGGAGTAGTGCAACAGCTACAACAACAACCACTACTACAGGACAGACTCAATGACTTGACTCTGATTCTGCCTACAAGGGATCAACTGGAAGCACCCTTGGGCGGAAAGCTGGCTTTATTCTCAAAAAGCTGGCATTATATTACAAAGGATACATGGACATTGCAAATAATAGACAAAGGATACAGGTTTCACTTCCACACTTTGCCAAAAAGAAGCGGAATGCCAAACCTACCACCAAATCAGAAGGCAGAGGCTTTAAAACGAATCAGCAATTTACTTCAGATGAAAGCTATAGAAAAGGTACCATGTTCAGAACAAGGCCAAGGATTTTACTCCAGACTATTCCTTGTACCAAGAAAAGAAAATCAATGGAGGCCTATTCACGACCTGTCCGCACTCAACACTTATCTCATTGTGCCAAAATTCAAAATGCTGACCCTACAGCAACTTCTTCCCATGTTGGGCAAGGAGTCTTGGCTGGTGTCTCTAGATCTCAAGGAGGCATACCTGCACTTCCCTATCCGACCAAGTTGCAGAAGACACCTCAGATTTCTTGCAGGATCAGAGCATTATCAATTCTCAGCATTGCCCTTTGGCTTATCTACTACGCCCAGAGTATTCACGAAATGCCTGGCATCAGTAGTTGCACATTGCAGACTACAGGGAATTCAAATTTATCCATACCTGGATGACTGCCTAATACAAGCGGACAACAAGAAGAAATTGTTAAAGGACTTGGCCTATGCCATACACCTGTTACAGGCCTTGGGATACACAGTCAACATCCAAAAGTCAAGACTAGTACCATCCCAAAGGATCACCTTTTTGGGTGCAGATCTGGACACAAACACCCAAATGGCCTTTCTCACAGAAGAAAAGCAAAAACAACTTCCAGATTACTTCATGATTTTGACAAGACAAACTCAGCTTACTGCAAGGAAAATCCTGCAGGCCCTGGGTTACATGGCATCCTGCATAATTCTAATCCCACGTGCCAGACTGCATATGAGGAAATTGCAGTGGTACCTAAGGAGTGTATGGTCTCAACACAGTCACAGTTTAGAAACCATGATACCAATCATTCCATGCCTGCAAAAGGAATTCCTGTGATGGGCTCAGGCCTGCCAGTCCAGCAGAGGGTTGCCTTTCAACAAACCAAAAACAAGGCAGACCATCACCACAGACACCTCGGACCGAGGATGGGGAGCACACATGGAGGACAAATGCATCCAAGGCCTATGGCCTCAAGGGCAGCTAAGCATGCACATAAACCAAAAGGAAATGCTGGCAGTGAGGCATGCAATCGAGGCATTCAAACCCTTCCTCCAACAAGGACATCTGTTAATAAGGACAGACAACACCACGGTCATGTGGTACATAAACAAACAGGGAGGCACACATTCTTACCCGCTATGCCGGATGGCTATGAACCTGTGGGATTTATGCCTGAATCTCAATATCCAACTACAGGCCCAATTCGTGCCAGGGAAAGAAAATGCACTGGCGGACAGCCTAAGCAGGACTACTATGGATGCACACGAATGGATGCTGCACCCAGACATCTTCAAACTCATAACAAAGACATGGGGAATGCCGGAGATAGATCTGTTCGCCTCCCCACTCAACCATCAACTGAAGACATTCTGCTCAAGGACATACCACACACAAGCTTGGAGGGTGGACTCTCTCTCTTTCAGCTGGGAAGCCCTAACAGTATATGCCTTCCCACCTCTCCCATTGATGCACAAGGTTCTACTGAAAATCAGGGAGGAACAGCCAAAAGTGGTACTAATAGCTCTGGACTGGCCAAGACAACACTGGTATCCACTATTGAGAAGCAGGTCTCAGGCAAAATCATGGCCTCTCCCCCTATGGCCTCTTCTTCTAACGCAGAGCAATTTCAAGACCCTGCATCCCAACTTGAAAACATTGCAGCTAATTGCCTGGAAAATTCATTAAATCCCAATCAAACTATTTTATCTCAGAGGGTGAAGGACATTATCCTGGAGGCTCGCAGGCCTTCCACAAGGAAGACATACTCAGCTAAATGGAAGAAATTTCTCATTTGGAGCACATCAAAGGGCACAGATGTCACAGTGGCAAACCTAGCACATATCCTAGAATATTTAGCAGAATTGTTCCACAATGGCCTGTCTTATTCTTCCATTAAGATTCATGCTTCAGCAATTTCAGCAGAATACAATGTGGACCCACCTATCTTCTCACACCCTCTCCTCAGACAATTTCTGAGAGGGATCAAAAATGTTAAACCTCCAATAAGACCACCTCTACCTGCCTGGGATCTCAACTTTGTGCTGGAAAAACTGACACTACCTCCTTTTAATCCAGCAGCCTCAGCAGATCTACAGTTTCTATCTTGGAAAACTGCATTCCTTCTGGCAATCACTTCAGCAAGAAGAATATCTGAGTTACAAGCATTAATGGCAGTGCAGCCTTTTCTTATTTTCCACCAGGACAGAGTGTCACTAAGAACCAATCCTACTTTTATGCCAAAGGTGGTTTCTAGGGTATCCTTGAACCAAGCTATTCACTTGCCTACATTCTTCCCTAATCCACAGAATAAAGGGGAAAAACTTTTGCACACCCTGGATATACACAGACAACTACGCTACTACTTGGACAGAACAAAAACTAGCAGAAAAACTGACCAACTATTTGTAGCATATGCAACTGGGGTGCAAGGAAGAGCAATTTCCAAACAGACAATTTCAAAATGGATAGGAAATTGCATTCGCTTTGCTACTCCTTTCATGGAAAGACAGTTCCTGAAAATATCAGGCCTCACTCCACAAGGGCCACGGCCACCACTACAGCCTTCCTACAGGGGGTGGCTACCAAGGACATTTTAGAAGCTGCTACTTGGACCTCCGTGCATACATTTGCCAAGCATTACAATCTACCTTTATACTCTAGATCCAGAGCAGGGTTTGCAACTGCAGTCCTGCAGGGAATCTTAACTACACCATCCTTTTCTTAGTACCTCCACCCCCAGATTGGCTATGGTATTCTACCCATATGTTATGACTGCAGATGCATCCTTGAAGGACATAGTACAGTTTTGTACCTACCATAAATGTAGATGTCCGATAGGTATGCATCTGCAGTCAGGTTTACCCTCCCTCCTACCCCTCTGTGGTATTCCTAGGGTACTTACCCCTCTTTTAGCTAGCTGGGGGAATCTATTATGGTGTATTTGTTTGTATTTACATGTATATATATATATATATATATATATATATATATATATATATATATATATACACATAATTTTGCAAATGTTTGGAAAATTATTGCATTTATCCATATTTAGCCTTCTTAGAGGGCACCTGGCATCTGGGGTAAGAAAAACTGAGGAAAATGGCGTCGGCTGATGCTTTTATACCCCAGACGCTCTGACGTCGAGGAAAGTGCGACATCAGCCGAGGCCAGACCCAGACTTTGGAATCCGGCCGACCGAAGGGCTGCCTGAGGCAGGACAACCCATATGTTATGACTGCAGATGCATACCTATCGGACATCTACATTTATGGTAGGTACAAAACTGTACTTTCTGTTGTTCGAAGACATGCTTGGTTAAAAGAACAGAGTTTACCTGATCATGTTAAGGCAAAATTATTGGATGCTCCTTTACAGCATGATACCTTGTTTGGTATTAAGGCAGAAGAGGTGTTATAGAAAATGGAGGATAAAGCTAAATCTATGCAAGCAGTCAAGGATTTCTTACAGGTACAGCCACCTCGGTTTAGCAGAAATTGGCCAACAAAGAATCGGTCCTTTCCAGTGTCAGACAGGCCACAGAGAGGCAGATACAGACACCCTAGAGGCAGATCTCAACCCCAAGGCTCAAACAGGCAATGACAGTGGGGCACCTCAGCCCCTAAAGGAGGTGAGGACAAGTCTCAACCTTACAGGAAACAGTCACAATGACTTTCCTCTGCGTACGCCAAGCACGTCCCTTTTGGAAGCCCCCTTAGAGGGAAAACTAACACTTTTTTCTCAAAACTGGCAAACAATCACCCAAGACAAATGGCTCCTGAATACTGTGTCTCAAGGTTACAGATTCCACTTTCATACTTTACCAAAGCTAAAAGGAATGCCAAACCTACCACAAAATCAATGGGCAGAGGCACAAAAACAAATTTCAGCCCTCATGGACATGAGAGCTATACAAAAAGTACCACAACAGGAATATGGACAAGGATTTTACTCAAGTCTCTTCCTGGTCCCCAGAAAGGACAAAGCCTTGAGGCCCATACTGGACCTTTCAGTTCTGAACTGGATATTCTGAAATTCAGAATGTTGACATTACAGCAGCTTCTACCCAAGCTGGGCAAGAAGGCTTGGCTTGTTACTCTGGACCTCAAAGAGGCATACTTGCATGTCCCTATCAGACAAAATTGCAGAAGATACCTCCTGTTCAAAGCTGGTACAATGCACTACCAATTCTCTGCACTGCCCTTTGGCTTATCTACTGCGCCCAGGGTCTTCACAAAGTGCCTGGCACCAGTAATTGCATTTTGTAGACAAAAAGGAATTCAAATATATCCATACCTGGACGACTGCCTCATTCAAGCAGAGACAAAGGACATTCTTCTACAGCATCTGGCGTTTGTGAAAAAGTTGCTAATTTCTCTAGGGTACACAGTAAACGAAAAGAAGTCAAAACTAGTGCCCTCGCAACAGATTATATTCCTGGGTGCCAGCTTAAATACAATGGCCCAGATGGCTTATCTCATGCCAGACAAACAACTTCAACTAACTCAATATTTTCAATTACTGGCAAAAAAGTCCCATCTCCCTGCAAGACAAATTCTGCAGGCCCTGGGATTCATGGCATCCTGCATATTACTAATACCATATGCCAGACTGCATATGAGGAAATTACAATGGTACCTAAAAAGTGTTTGGACTCAACACTCTCACAGTTTAGAAGCAGTAATTCCACTGCTTCCCTGCCTACAACAGGAGTTTCGATGGTGGGCACAGGCATGTCACCTAAACAAGGGTCAGCCTTTTACCCAACCCACAGTCAGGCAAACTCTAACAACAGATGCTTCGGATTACGCTTGGGGAGCACACATGGCAGGAAAATGCATTCAGGGCAAGTGGACCACAGACCAGATGCATCTTCACATCAATCAAAAAGAGATGTTGGCTGTTCAAAATGCCCTAACAGCTTTCAAGTACCTTCTACAACCAGGACAACTATTACTAAAGACAGACAACACCACAGTAATGTGTTACATAAACAAGCAAGGGGGCACTCACTCTTATCCCCTATGCAGGCAAGCCATGACCTTTTGGAACACAGCTCTAACGTACCAAGTTCACCTGCAAGCACAATTCCTGCCAGGAAAGAAAAATACTCTGGCAGACGACCTAAGCAGAAATATCATGGACCCTCACGAATGGAAATTGAATCCACAAATCTTCAGCATGATAACACAAAAATGGGGATGGCCAGACATCGATCTTTTTGCCTCCCCACTGAATTGCCAACTACAAAAATTCTGCACAGGGACTTATCACAAACAATCATGGAAAGTGGATGCTCTTCTGTTCAGCTGGAAAAACCTAAAAGTCTATGCCTTCCCACCACTGCCTCTCCTTTCAAAGGTACTCCTAAAAGCCAGACAAGAAAAACCACAGATGATCCTGATTGCTCCAGCCTGGCCACGCCAGCACTGGTACCCAATCTTAAGGAACTTGGCTCAGGGCCCACCATGGATTTTGCCCCAAATTCCACACCTTCTGACTCAACAAAACAATCAGATCCTGCACGGTCAGCTCAAAACCCTAAACCTGGCTGCATGGCAGATACTTTAGTCAAACAGGCAACACCTCTCTCTAAAGCTGTTATGGATGTCATTTTGGAGGCCAGGAGGCCTAGCACCAGGAAAGCTTACTCAGAAAAATGGAAGAGATTCTCTGCCTGGAACCAGGCTCACAGCCTTGACCCTCTTGTTCTAAACATTCCTCAGATTTTACAATACTTAACTGAGATGCTGGACAGAGGCCTATCCTTTTCATCAATTAAGATCCACGCCTCTGCCATTTCTGCACATTACAACATGGATCCTCCTTTATTCTCTCATCCCTTGCTAAATCAGTACCTCAGAGGGGCTAAAAACATAAGACCGCCCCAAAGAGCACCAACACCAACTTGGGACCTCAATTTTGTTTTGGAAAAACTGACCCTACCACCTTTTGAGCCAGCCAGTCTAAAATTTTTATCATGGAAAACAGCTCTGCTCCTGGCAGTAACTTCAGCACGAAGAGTCTCAGAGGTACAGGCATTAATGGCAGTGGAACCTTTTATAATTTTTCATCAGGACAGGGTATCTTTAAGGACAAACCCTACCTTCATGCCAAAGGTGGTATCTAGTGTGGCTCTTAACCAAACCATCCATTTGCCAACTTTTTATCCAAACCCCCAAAATAAAGGGGAGAAACTTCTGCATTCTTTGGACATACACAGGCAGCTACGCTTCTACTTGGACAAAACAAAAGCTTTCAGGAAAACTGAACAACTGTTTGTAGCATATGTTGCAGGATCACAAGGCAAGGCTATCTCAAAGCAGACTATATCCAAATGGATAGGACACTGTATTCGGTACTGCTACACACAGCATGGAAAATCAGTCCCTAATAACATTAGGCCTCATTCCACCAGGGCAACAGCCACTTCAACAGCCTTTCTCAGAGGAGTACCTACCAAGGAAATTTTGGAGGCTGCAACTTGGAGTTCAGTGCACACCTTCACCAAGCATTATCACCTGCCTGTTTACTCCAAATCCAGAGCAGGATTTGCCACTGCAGTTTTGCAGGGCCTCATAGCCAATCCTAACTCTTTATAGACCAGCCACCCAACCATAGCTTTAGGATTCAACCCAAGTGTGATGACTGCAGCAGTGTAACACGATGAACATAGTACAGTTTTGTACCTACCATAAATGTAGATGTTCGAGTGTTTACACTGCTGCAGTCCAGATTACCCTCCCTCCATCCCCTCTGAACTAGCTGGACTTACCTATATCTTTCTATCCTATACAACCTTTGAGGTGTATTTGCTGGTAACTGAAGGTATTGTTTTTATTTTATATGTTTATTTTTGATTAGCAATATGTAATGCGTACCTACTTGGGGGCACCTGACATCTGGGGCAAGAAAAAATGGCGTTGGATGCATATTATATACCCCTGGCCCACTGACGTCAGGGAAGAAGTGACAGCAACTGACGCCGGACCAAGACTTTGGAACTCTGGCCGACTGCGGGACCACCTGACGGCAGGATAACCCAAGTGTGATGACTGCAGCAGTGTGAACACTCGAACGTCTACATTTATGGTAGGTACAAAACTATACTTTCTGTGACTAGTGAGGTAGTTGACTTGATCATTTTGTCCTTTGTCAGTTCTCCTAGTGGAGTTACACAGAAGTAAAGCTGCTAAAAGACATTTACATTTTTAAAATTACTGACATGTTATCACAGATGGATCACAGAAGACCTCAAGTAAAAAGTGCACTTTTAAACACTAACTGTTTTACAGTAAGAGGTGTCAGAGAGGAGTACCTTGCTGACTGTTGTATATGTATTTAGTTATTTAACTGGATAACAGGACAAGTAAGCTACTCAAGCTGACCCTTTTCACCCATGACCTGGGCCACATTGTGGCGCATTTATGTGCTTACAAAATGTGCATAGTTTTAGAATGTACATAATATATATTTACAAGTGATGAGTATACCTGTGTAACAGGTTTTATCTATGCAGTGAGCTAGTAATGCAGGCAGCTAAAACTGAACTTTTAGTACAATTTTGTGTCTTCATATGTTGCAGTAATTTCTAGTGGATTTTGTGTAATCTGACAATGTATGGATGAATGCAGCTAGGATGATTGCATACTAGTGAATTTTGCAGTATGTATATATGTATACATACATACATGTTAATGTTAATGTAAGGTATGTAGACTTGACCCAAGTACCCCTTTTACCTATAACCTTGCTACATAGGAAATCAGAAAGATAAAACAGTTTATTCAAGTACACAGAAGAGTGCAAGTCAGTTATTTCAAGAGTGAAATAGTAAACTAGATCTTCATCATCATACCTAGGTATAGCCCAGATTTAACTTATTTACAAGAAGAAACACAACCCATGTAACTTAAAAGCTACTGCAGCAAATTTGAACATTTGTTGTTGTGGATAAGTGCAACTTAAACAACAGTACTTTCTGTGTAATAAGGCAGTGAGATGGTATATTATAGCTGTAGGGGCATTAATGAGTAGTAATATCAGGCATTAGAAACCTGTGAGACTTTCTTTTTCTACACTTTCTAGTTTTGAATGTAAATTTTCAGTGCTGTGCCATAGAAGCATACCCTAATTTTGCATTCCTCCTTCTCATTAGCAGTCCATGATTAACAATGCTCTTTCATCTACCACTGCTGTGAGCTTTTTGTGGAATTAACGTATAGCATAACCCAAAGTGCAAGTAATTTGTTGCATAAGTAAAGTTGCTTCCAAAGCATGTCTACAAATGGAAGGTAGCACTGCCACAGGCTTTATGCTTTTTAGGAAAGCATGTGCTAGGTCTCCTTCTTTATCCAAGCCTCTTTAGTTCTTCCATCTGCCAAAACCGTGTTGGAAACTCATCACTACCGTAGAGTGAACAAGAGCAAGCCATGTAGTAGAAAGCTAAGCATTGTTTCCAAGGTCGTGGTCATCCAGTTTAGATTGGGACCTCTTTACTGGTTTAATTAGTTAATAAAATATTTAAGTTTGCTCAAATTCCCATGTGTTTTTCTTTTTTTTTTTGTTAGTTTTTACATAACGTAGACTTACCTTTGTAATATTTATTGATGCATTTAAGTGTGATCAATATACATAATTTAATTTTGTATTGCTTAATATATTTTGTCCATTGCAGCAGTAGCCTATATAGTGCATGCACACACACACACACACACACACACACACACACACACACACACACACACACACACACACACACACACACACACACTCTTCATGCACTTTAAATCAGTTAGGATAAAGAAGTTATTTTACTGCAATTTTAATATGGCTAAATGAGCCATTGGTAAAAAATTGTACCCAGAGCTCTCTAACGGATCTGTAATGAAATCAGACAAGAGACGAACATTCCGGTGGTTTGTGGTATCATGGACCCTCCTTTTCATATAGAGGCTGTGTATGTCTTATGGTACCAAGAACATTAATTGAAAGGCTGCATTCCTTTAGCAGCACACCATACATAGACTAACAGTGTTGTAAATCCCAGCTCCAGCCATATGCAGCAAAGATGAACTGATGTTTGATGGGCTGTGGAGAATCTCGGAGTACAATCTGCATACATATTGCAGTTATTGTATATCAGAAGTGTCTGAATCATACTGAATAGACTTTGGTTAGCCAGACTTTTTGGCCATTGACCATTGAAGTGAATGGAGAGTCACAAAATGCTTTTGATATGGTGTATGGGATATACATCACCCTGCCTGGATTATGATCCTGTACCCCCTCTTCCATTTAATGTATAATGGTTGGCAGAGTGCATTTTACAGATAAGGGCAGAGATTCCAACAAAAAAGAAGATTGTAGCTCTCTGCCCTGAAATTTTTAGAATCTATTCCCTGTCCTCATGAATAAATGCAGAGAACAAGTATCCTACTTGCAAAGTAGTCGACTTTTCAGCAGCACACAACACTTTATTTCTTAAAGATTTAAAAAAAAAACTGCTAGGATTTGATAAATAATATCAGCTACAGTATTCATGAGGTACTCTGAAAAAAATGATGACACTGTAATCCTTGGGTCAAAACTCTGAATGCTACTGACGTTCACAGGTAGTGTTTGTTATTTTAACTATTTGCTCACATCGTATATTTTCTATAATTTCTTTAAAACTTTATATGAAATATTCAAAAATGTTAGTGAAAAAAATGCAAATTAAATTTAGATACTACAGTAAATCTTAAGAGAAATTAAAATAAGAGAAAATAAATCAGTCAGAACTGTATACAAAAGTAGAAATATTAGAAAAGAGTATATACAAGATATTGGGAAAACATATATATAAAAACTGTATAATGCTTAAGGGCTAAAATATATAATGTAATTTACAACTATTGAGAAAATTGTTTTCAAACTTTTCTAATACGTTAACTAACATTCACCAGTATCTGTATTAACAGCTCGTCTTACTGCACACACACACACATATATATATATATATATATATATATATATATATATATATATATATATATATACATACACACACACACACACACACACACACATATATATATACTGCACACACACTAGCATATACATATATATATATATATATATATATATATATATATATATATAGATATATAGATATATAGATATATATATATAATGTGTGTGTGTGTGTATATATATATATATATATATATATATATATATGTGTGTGTGTGTATATGTATATATATATATATATATATATATATATATATATATATATAAAACTTAATTAAAACAAGATGATAAATTGATCCACTTCTTGTTACACCGTTCCTGGGCAGTGCTGAAATAATGCATATTTTTGATTTCCATTAACAACTGGAGACAATGGGGCATTTAATAAGACAAGTCAAACAGACACATTTAAATTATCTGACCAAAGAGATTAACATAAATTTTACATATCTGGCTAAAAAAAATTAAGTTGCCATCTTGCTTTTTTTTTCTTGTATCTCCAACATATAGAAGTAATATATATGGCAATATTTTACTTATCCTGCAAAAACTATAGAAAGCCCTGCAAATAAATTTATAAAAATAAGATTTCAAAATAAAAAAAGTTTCCTCTAGTCACAGCAATAGTTCTTTAGACAGTTGAATTAGTACATAAAATTTCCCCCCATTTATTATGTACCGTGTGTTGGACAAACTAAGCATAGCCACTAAGTTAATAGACTGTTTCAAATAAAATTCTTATGTTCTTAAATATAGTTAAAATCAGTGTATGTATAAATATTGTAATGCATGAAAGTTATTACAACTAAGCTTATCTTATTTAACACATTTAAATGAAAGTCATCCCATCTATATTTTTTATTCTTATAAAATGCCATATATAAATATTTCAAGGCTGATTCATCAGTACCATATAACTGATAAATGATTACCTTAAAACTGAAGCCAATAAATGCATCTAAATGTTCAAGAAGCTAGTATATCTGTGTATTCAATGACTAGTATGATTTTCAGTGCACACAATATTTAATATGCGTTTTTTATTTGGTTCAGATATGCCTTGTGGAATAAAAGATTTAAAAAAACTAAATTGCTTGTATTTTGGAAACAAAGATCATATTTATTAAGTATAGTTATCTTCAGAACTGGAAATGCATTGACCAGTTGGATATGATTTATTTAAAGTTCTGGATTTTTCAACAAAATGGGGCTTGAATTATTAAGAATGTTAATAAGGCATAATAAACATGCATGAATTGAATTATTAACTAATTTAGAGATGTATTAATGTTCAGTTTTTCTTCTTTATTCTATCTATGGATTATTTGACAAAAATCTGTAATTGAGAAGAAATATAAAAACTTAGAAGAGATCTCCTGGCATATGTGAAAGGAAGTACATATCTGTTCTCCTCTTCAGTCCAAAAGACCAGTGTTTCAGCTTTTCAGAACATTTCCACTTATGCCACCTCTGCTAAAGTTTTTAAAAGTTCTAATAACAGTTTTTAGGGTTGAATTTGGAACGTCCACATGTTCCATTGAGGCGGTCTCTGAGGTTACAACCGCAGCAGCTACAACAACATCAAGTGAGGGATGAGGGGATATTAGGGGAAGGGGCACTGCAGGTTACCTCCCTTCCATCAGCTTATTCTGTCAACATCCACCCTTTGTATGGGGGAGGAGGCAGATGAAGGGTGAGTGTGATGGTGACAGTTGAGAGGTTTGAATTTTATTATCATTTATTTATTGTATTTGTTTTTCCTTTGTTAACTGGATTTGTCCAACTGGGCTGTTGGCCCATTTTCAGTGAAAACCCGAGGAGAAAAGGTCCACACACAAAGATAACTACACAGTTACATTCAAGTAATAAAAGAATACATTCATGCCATAATGGAAAATTAAGAAAATACATACATACAAAATATATACATACATATTCATACAACAGTGTAAGTTAGCAAATAATAAAGTAAAATTTAGCAGAAAGAACAGCTTAAAGAAATGAGGATTTGCAATAGGGCATCAGAAAGAAGAAAAATAAGCCCCAATAATATCCAAATCACTTAAGTTGGTAGATTGAAGAGAAGGGTGTGACGACCATGCCCTGGCCCAAAAATCAAGGAGCCTCAATCCTCACCACTAACACCAGGGAAGGTCGTCTCCTAGAAGAGGAAAGGATAGCTAATACACATAGTAAAGTACAATTTCCCTTAAGTACACACAGAGATCACAGTCAGTCTGGGGCTCGTTGCTCCTTTGCTCACCAGGTCCCCAATAAGACTCCCCACTGGCACAGCTATAGGGTCCAGGTCTCAGCCTAACTGGGCAAGCTAAAACCTCCAGTACCCTCTCTGTCCAACTAGTGCTTCTGTGTCCCTGCCAAGTAGCTGACACAACACACACACACTTTGAGATAATTATTTATACAACTTCACAGACACTCCTGGGAAAAGATGACACAGATTCTCCAACTGTGCCCCTTTACCCAGACTATACGGTAGTAATTACTGCCACCACCCAGTTAATAATATCAGCTACTAAAAGGCCCTTAAAAGGGTGTCCAATTATTACTGTGCAATATTAATATCCAATGGTAATGTGACTATACAGTCTAAGGCTTATCAGAGTGGCCTATTACAATAAACTCTATAAATATGCAATGTATTCTAGAGCATATCTCTACACAAAACAGCCACAGGTAGAAGGTTTTAAACATATTTAATAATAATTAAAAAAAGACACAACTACACCACAGAGATCCAAGAGTTCAGAGATCACACAGAAATTTAAAATAATATCATAGGAAAGATCTGATTACACAGAAAAATACTTAATCTAACTTTCTAATCTTTAGCTAATCTTAAGAGAAAACACAGTGCTATAATCCTACTTACATACATAAAGAGCATAAGCGGTGCTGGGTTAGGTGTCCAAAGCCAAAATGCTTCAAGTCTCTCTCTTGAGACATAGTTTATAAAACATCACTAACAAACATGTCTCTGGGTCCTCCCCAGATTTCATCATGTTGACACTTAGATTTTCCCAGTATTCATATTGCATCATCTTGACACCTGCTCTGAGATCCCAGGCTAATAGAAACTGTATTATTTAGCAAGCTAACACCTGCACAGGAGAATACAACACTAAAAGGCATTTCACATATACACTCTAGCAATTAGTCCTTAGTTAACACAATAGACAGAATGTCTTCAGCCAGCCTGACCGGAACCAACTTTAAAGATCAAAGAATGTCATAAAATCATTTCAATTTCAAAAGACACATTTGAAAGGCTTGACTTAGTTTTTCTTTACAGCAAGGGGGCAATGATCTTGAAGTTCACATTTTGCAGTGATGTCCTTCAAGGATGCATCTGCAGTCATAACATATGGGTTGTCCTGCCTCAGGCAGCCCTTCGGTCGGCCGGATTTCAAAGTCTGGGTCTGGCCTCGGCTGATGTCGCACTTTCCCCGACGTCAGAGCTTCTGGGGTATAAAGGCATCAGCCGACGCCATTTTCCTCAGTCTTTCTTGCCGCGCGGTGCCCGAAGCAGAAGCTATTCACAAGTGCCGGTCGGTCAGATCCAGAGATTTCAGCTACCGAAGACTTCGAAAAAAGCTAAGTACCCCGTTGGGGACTCTTTCTTGCCTCAGCCGATGTCAGACAAAGTAAATAATTGTTTAACTTGTGGGAAACAAATACCTCATAAGGATTTCCATTCTTACTGCCTTCCTTGCTTAGGCCCAGACCACGACGTATCAGCTTGTTTAGCCTGTGCCTCCTTCAACCAACGGACTCTTAGACGTCGGTCGGAGTTTGCAGAAGAGTTTTTCGGATCCGCTTTTGCATATAAAATGCTGTCGGAGACTCCACCATATGACCAAAAACGCAGGGAAAGGACCGACATTCATGCCGCGTTTCGCTGAAACCACGGTTGGGCCTACCGCGAGTGTCTCAGTTTCGGCTGAAACCGAGTCCTTGGTTCTTACTTCTACTGAAATCATTCCTCCGACAACTGAGGCCAGAGAGGCCCCGGCTGAGTCGGCTTCAGAAATCCCTACCGAAGCTAGCGCACAAGAATTGTCCGACACCATTCCATTGGACATTTCTACACCTGCACGTGGGGCAGCTAGGCCCCCTGCATCTATGTCTATTAAGGCCTTCTCCAGGGCTAAAGCTGCCAAAATTACAAAAGCTTTACCTGCCAAATCTACTTCTCAGACGCCTTCCTCAAGTTCTCAGATTCTCAGTCTTGCTGAGGACCTTATATCCTTGATTAGGGGTTCCCAACCTCACCCAGACAGGGCCTCCCAACCTCCACCTGACAAAAGGCCTAGGACTGAATCCTCTGATTACTCCTCGGATGGATCTGATTTGTCAGACCATCAAGAAGGGGCCTATTCACCTTATGAGGATTCAGATGCAGAAGACTCTATTCCTTCGGCCTCCCCTCCTGAAGAATTTTCCTTTGGGGAGACTTTGCACTCAATGAGGGAACACTTTCAATGGCAGGGTCAGGATTTTTCTGATTCTAGAAAAAGATTAAGGACATTTTTACATTTGCCCCAGCATAGGCCCTTAGCCATACCACCTGTACTAAGGCAGACCATCACCACGGACGCCTCAGACCTAGGATGGGGAGCACACATGGAGGACAAAAGTATCCAAGGCCTATGGTCTCAAGACCAGCTAAACTTGCACATAAACCAAAAGGAGATGCTGGCAGTGAAGCATGCAATCGAGACATTCAAATCATTCCTCCAGCGAGGACATCTGCTGATAAGGACAGACAACACCACGGTCATGTGGTACATAAACAAACAGGGAGGCACGCATTCCTACCCTCTATGCCGGATGGCAATGGATCTGTGGAACCTAGGCCTGAATCTCAATATCCAGCTGCAGGCCAAATTCGTACCAGGAAAAGAGAATTCACTAGCAGACAGCTTAAGCAGAACTACCACGGATGCTCACGAATGGATGCTGCATCCAGACATCTTCAAACTCATAACAAAAAAATGGGGAATGCCAGAGATATACCTGTTCACCTCCCCACTCAACCACCAACTGAAGAAATTCTGCTCAAGGACATACCACCCACAAGCCTGGAGGGTGGACTCTCTCTCTTTCAGCTGGAATGCTCGAACAGTGTATGCATTTCCACCGCTCCCATTGATGTACAAAGTTCTACTGAAGATCAGGGAGGAACAGCCAAAGGTGATACTAATAGCTCCGGACTGGCCAAGGCAGCACTGGTATCCGCTACTGAGATGCATGTCTCGGGCGAACTCATGGCCTCTACCCCTATGGCCTCTTCTTCTAACGCAGAACAATTTCAAGACCCTGCATCCAAACTTGAAAACAATGCAGCTAACTGCCTGGAAAATTGCTTAAAACCAAACCAAACTGTCTTATCTCAGAGGGTCAAGGACATTATCCTGGAGGCTCGCAGACCCTCCACAAGGAAGACATACTCAGCTAAATGGAAGAGATTCCTCATTTGGAGCACATCAAAGGCTACAGATGTCACAGTGGCAAACCTAGCACATATCCTAGAATACTTAGCAGAATTGTTCCACAATGGCCTGTCCTACTCTTCCATTAAGATTCATGCTTCAGCAATTTCAGCAGAATACAACATGGATCCACCTATCTTCTCTCACCCTCTTCTCAGACAGTTTTTAAGAGGGATCAAAAATGTAAAACCTCCAAGGAGACCCCCTCTGCCTGCATGGGATCTCAATTTTGTGCTGGAAAAATTGACACTACCTCCTTTTGAACCAGCAGCATCAACAGTCTTACAGTTCTTATCTTGGAAAACTGCTTTCCTTCTGGCAATCACTTCAGCAAGAAGAGTATCCGAGTTACAGGCATTAATGGCAGTGCAGCCTTTCCTTATTTTTCACCAGGATAGTGTGTCTCTGAGAACCAGTCCTACTTTCATGCCAAAGGTGGTATCCAGGGTATCCTTGAACCAAGCTATTCATTTGCCTACGTTCTTCCCTAACCCACAGAACAAGGGGGAAAAACTATTGCACACCTTGGATGTACACAGACAACTACGCTACTATCTGGACAGAACTAAAACCAGCAGAAAAACTGACCAACTTTTTGTAGCATATGCAACTGAGGTGCAAGGAAAAGCAATTTCCAAAAAGACAATTTCAAAATGGATAGGAAATTGCATTCGCTTTTGCTACTCTTTTCATGGAAAGACAGCTCCTGAAAATATCAGGCCTCATTCCACAAGAGCCACAGCCACCACTACAGCTTTCCTACAAGGGGTGGCTACCAAGGACATTTTAGAAGCTGCTACTTGGAGCTCCATGCATACATTTGCCAAGCATTACAATCTACCTTTATACTCCAGATCCCGAGCAGGCTTTGCAACTGCAGTTTTACAGGGGATCTTAACTACACCATCCTTATCTTAGTACCTCCTCCCCCAGTTTGGCTATGGTATTCTACCCATATGTGATGACTGCAGATGCATCCTTGAAGGACATAGTACAGTTTTGTACCTACCATAAATGTAGATGTCCGATAGGTATGCATCTGCAGTCAGGATTACCCACCCTCCTTCCCCTCTGTGGTATTCCTAGGGTGCTTACCCTCTTTCAGCTAGCTGGGGGAATCTATTATGCTGTATTTGTTTGTTTGTATATATATATATATATATATTGTTTGCTGTTGTTTGGAACTTTCAACATTTATTCAAATTTAGCCTTCCTAGAGGGCACCTGGCATCTGGGGCAAGAAACACTGAGGAAAATGGCGTCGGCTGATGCCTTTATACCCCAGAAGCTCTGACGTCGGGGAAAGTGCGACATCAGCCGAGGCCAGACCCAGACTTTGGAATCCGGCTGACCGAAGGGCTGCCTGAGGCAGGACAACCCATATGTTATGACTGCAGATGCATACCTATCGGACATCTACATTTATGGTAGGTACAAAACTGTACTTTTTCTTTCATTTAAAAACACATGCCTGTATTTTACATTTATTTATACAAATGATAGAATTATGTATTAAATTCTGTTTGACTAAGCTGTCAGCCTTCGCCCATCTCTCCCCAATCATCACATCTCTTCCCCCCAGGGGGAACTCAAGCATGTTTTTCAAGTGCCCCTTGAGAAACATTGCTTGAGAGTGTCAGGTCTATCTGGGTGTACCTCACCCCATTCCCTGTCTTGAGAGCCCATCTGCATTGGTATTGCTACTCCCACTGCGGTGCTGCACTGACATATATGCTTGCAACACCAGGCTCCATCTTAGCAACTTGGCATTTTGCTGGCTGGCTCTGTTTAACCAGGTTAGAGGGTTGTGATCCATCATTACAGGGAATCTTCTTCCATACAGATAAGGCTGAAATTTTTGTAGTGCCCACACTATGGCTAGACATTTTTTTCTACCGCTGCATAGCATTCCTCCCTGGGTTGGAGCCTACGACTGAGATAAACCACTGGGTGCTCTTCTCCCCTCTGAAGAAATCTGGCTAAGTACAGCCCCCACCCCATAGTTTGAAGCATCCACCTGCACAACAGATTCTTTGCTATAGCCTGGACTGGCTAACACAGGGGGTCCTCACAAAGCTTCTTTAAGCTTCTGAAATGCCTGCTCACATGCTGGGGTCTACACTACCTTATCTGGCCTGTTTTTCCTTGTCAGGTCTGTGAGGGGAGCAGCTATGGTACTATAATTGGGAACAAACTTTCTGTAGTACCCTGCTGTCCCTAATAATGCCCTCACCTGCTTTTTGGTAACAGGTGCAGGCCATGCCTGAATAGCTTCCACTTTGGCAGGTTCTGGCTTTATCTTACCACTCCCCACTCTATGTCCTAGGTAGGAGACCTCTGCCATACCCACCTGACATTTGCTTGGCTTAATGGTCAACCCTGCCCTCTGTAGTCTGCCCAGCACCTCCCTGACATGCTGAATGTGCTCTTGCCAGGAATGGCTGTAGATAGGAATATCATCCATGTAAGGAAGGGTAAACTCTCCTGCTCCTGCTAAGATATGAAAGTCGCTGGGGCATTCTTCATCCCAAAGGGCATCTTTGTGAACTCATACAAGCCAAAAAGAGTCACAAAGGCTGACTTCTCTCTAGCACTGGGAGTCAAGGGCACCTGCCAGTAACCCTTGGTAAGATCAATGGTTGTAAGATTTTAGCCCCACCCAGCTGCTCAAGGGCCTCATCTGTCCTAGGCATGGGGTAAGCGTATGACTCTGTGTGACTATTTAGTTTCCTGTAATCCACACACAACCTGGTGCTGCCATCCTTCTTTGGCACCAACACCACTGGTGAAGCCCAGGGGCTGCTGGACTCTTGAATCACCCCTAGTTCCAACATCTCCTGTACCTCCTCCCTCTGAGTCTGTTTGACTCTCTCAGGAACCATATAAGGGGCCTGCCTAATAGGCCTTTGGGATCCTGTACCCACCTGGTGCTGCACCAGGTGGGTGCTCCCTGGTTTCCCAGTGATCACGTCCCCAAATTCCTGCAACACTGCTTGGATTTCTTGAACCTGGGTAGGAGATAGCTGCTGGGACATTGCTACCCCTTCCAACGAGGTGTCAGCCCAAGCCTCACTGAGGAGATTGGTCACAAGATCTCTCTAAGACCCTCCTGCAGTCCACTGCAAATGCTCAGCACAAGGGCCTCCCTATCATGGTAAGGTTTCATCATGTTAACATGGTACAATTTGTGCCCCTGCCATCTGCCTAGCACTTTCACCATGTAGTTAACATCACATATTTTTCTTACCACCTTGTAGGGTCCCTCCCAAGCTGCTTGCAACTTGTGTCTAACAGGAATGAGAACCATCACCTGCTGCCCTACAGCATACTCTCTAACTCGAGCATTCATGTCATACCACCTTTTTCTGTTGTTTGGCTTCTGCTAGGTTCTCCTGGGCCAGGCCCATGAGTTCCCTGAGCCTTGTCCTGAGGTTCAGGACATAGGCCACAACAGACTCCTTGTGAGACTTACACTCACCTTCCCACTCATCTCGAATTAAATCGAGATGTCCCCTTACCCTATGCCCATAAAGCAACTCAAAGGGTGAAAAACCTGTGGATTCCTGAGGAACCTCTCTGTAAGCAAACAGATGGGGCAAATATTTGTCCCAATGCCTCTCAAACCAATCTGCAAATGCCCGTAGCATAGACTTGATTGTAGAGTTTAACCTCTCAACAAGACCATTAGTCTGGGGATGGTAGGGGGTGGTCTTCATGTGCTTCACCCCACAGGACTTCCGCAAACAAGCAAGCAGGTCTGACATAAAATTGGCACCTCTGTCAGACAGTATTTCCTTTGGGAAACCTACCCTGCTGAAAATCTCTAGCAAAGCATTTGCCACCTTCTCGGCCTCAATGGAGGACAGAGCCACTGCCTCAGCATATCATGTAGCATAATCTACAATCACTAGGATATACTTTTTCCCTGTGGAACTTGGGGTACTCGGAGGACCCACAATATCCATAGCTACCCGCTGAAATGACTCCTCAATCACAGGCAAAGGCATCAAATGAGCTCTCACCTTGTCTCCTGCCTTGCCTACCTTTTGGCACTGCTCACAGGTCTTGCAGTACCCTGTTACATCTCTGGAAATTCCAGGCCAATAGAAGTTTTGCATACTATGCCTTTTTGTACGTTTTATGCCCATATGACCTGCAAATGGAATATCATGGGCTATGGCTAGAAGCACCAGACGGTAAGCTCTAGGCACTACCAACTGCTGTACTCTTTCACCTTCTAGCCCTCCCTCAGGGGTCCACTCTTTGTTCTAGTATACAGATTCCCCCTTCCCTTGAGAATCAGGTGCCTCCATAGCTACCTGTCTCAGGCCTTGCAATGTAGGGTCTGAGAGATGAGCCTGTCTCAACGCTCTCCTTGTAACCCTTCCCAGCTCCCCTTCCACAGGAAGTCTGGCATCGTCTGACAGCGGTGCCTCACTGTCAGCCTGGATACTACTACTCATCTCTACCTTTGCAGTTACCTTGTCCAAAGGAACATCAGTACCCACAAGCAGCTGTGGCTCACATTCAGTCTCACTGCTACAGAGCAACTCCGTCCCTGAAGTAACCACCTCAGCAGTCCTGGCTACATGTATGCAGTCTGTCTGGGTCTCCCTCAGGCTACCAGACTCACATGCTTGTCTCCTAGCCTGACTGCTTTTAACTGCATAAGTACATAGTACTGCCTCATCCAAATCCTTCCCGCTCAGGACCTCTGCAGCTTGGTAGTTCCATACCCCTGTTGTCTCAAGACAACCCACTGTTGGCATTTTGTCTTTCCCACTTACTGGCTCCCTACCTTGCCTCCGTGGACATCTGTATGCCACATGGCCCCACTGGTTGCATTCAAAACATTTAACCCTAGCTCCTGGACTAGTGGCTTCCCCTGCTACTGGCGGATTCTTTTGGGGCAGGCTGTGCTGCCCACCATGGGTTCCTTTAGTCCCATGAGCAGTACCGGGGGGGGTCACTTTCCTGTGCAGGGCTGCCCTGCTTGCTAGGTATAGGTATCCCTTCTTCCCCAACTCCTCTGAAGTAGCATATTGTCTGTCAGCTAACCAGATCCTCATGTCCTCAGGCAAAGTGCTAAGGGGTTGTTCCCTTACCAAAAGTTCTGCATTATGTAGCAATCTAACACCTGCACAGGAGAATACAACACTAAAAAGCATTTCATATATACACTCTAGCAATTATACCTTAGTTAACACAATAGACAGAATGTCTTCAGCCAGCCTGACCGGAGCCAACTTTAAAGATCAAAGAATGTCATAAAATCATTTCAATTTCAAAAGACACATTTGAAAGGCTTGACTTAGTTTTTCTTTACAGCAAGGGGGCAATGTTGTAGCAATCTTGAAGTTCACATTTTACAGTGTTTTTCTTTCATTAAAAAACACACGCCTGTATTTTACATTTATTTATACAAATGATAGAATTATGTATTAAATTCTATTTGACTAGGCTGGCAGCCTTCTCCCATCTCTCCCCAATTGTCACAAAGGGTATGAAGTAAAATGGGAAAAATAAAGAGAGGGGAACTGTATGTGAATGTCGAGAGTGAAAGAAGAACAGTCATACGAAGAGACAGAAAGGCTGGGGAATATATAGTAGGTAAGGAACAGAAGGGGATGGGGTTTAAGTAATGCATTGCTCAGTGGTGTATGAAAATTATTATAGCATTAGTGATATAAAGATATATTACAGTAAAGTGAGAAAGAAAAAAAAAGTTATAGTCAGATAAGTGGAGAAATATGTGTTGGGTAGGGTGGTGACAGGTGCAGGAGGGAGTGTTTGCAAAGTGTTTTTTCAATTCTCTTTTGAAATGGATCAATGATTGAATGGTGTGTAGATTCGTTGGGAGTTTGTTCCAGGTTTGAGTTAAGGAGCATTTGTAAAGTGATTTTCCTATTGTTTTGTTAACACTGCAGGTGTCAAGTAACATTTGGTCAGCACTACAGAGATACCGAGAAGATAGGAGGGTGGACATAGAGGGACAGTCTGCAGGTTTGTAAAGAAGGGAATGTATGATCTCTAGTTGTGAAAGTTGCAGTAGTTGAGGGAATTCAAGCCACTGCAGTTGTTTAAGGGATATAGAGTGATGGGATTGTAAGGGGAGTTACAGGAAAATCTATCTGGTTATAAGTTTGTTCAAGTTTGTTCACAAGATTTGCTTGTAGGTGGGTAAATATTGGAGAAATGTAGAGTAAGCAGGGGAGGAGGTAGGCTTGGGCAAGTGAGGTCCTAGAGGTGATGGATACAAATTTATTATTTCTATACAGCAGACCGAGTTTTTGATTTTTTTTTTTTTTTTGATGGGTTGTTGGATTAGGTTGTCAAATTTTAGTTGATGATCAGTTGTAATTCCTAGAGGTTTGGTGTGAGAGTCTGCATAAATGATAGTGTTGTCAAGGGAAGAGAGACTGAAGGAGGTTTTAAAGTTGTACATAGACTTCGGAAGGAAAAAAAGAAGATTAGTTTTCTTTGTGTTAAGGAGTTAGTTATTGATTAACCAGTGTTCAATGGTGTTAAAAGAAGTATGTGTGTGTGAGTGAGTGAGTGAGTGAGTGAGTGAGTGAGTGAGTGAGTGAGTGAGTGAGTGAGTGGAGTTCTGTTGGGCTGTCAGAGAGGGTAATTAGAGTCTTAGCATACTGGATCAGTGAAGAGGTGCAGCAGGCGAAGCGAAGATTGTTAGTAAAGATATTAAAGAGAAAGGGGCCTAGAATGGATACTTGGAGGATGCTTGTTTGGGTAGGTAAGAAAGGCAAGCAGGAGGACTGCCATCTTACAGATTGCAATCTTGTTAAGGTAACTAGAGAAGCAGAGAGTAGTGGAAGTGAAGAGTTTGAGTTCAGCCAGTTTAATAAGGAGCTTGAGGTGGGAGATGGTGTCGAAAGCTTTGGTGAGGTCAAAGAATATACATGATACTAGTTTATCTCTTGCCTCTGCTATAGTCTGGGTGAAGGATGGAAGAGCCGTGGATGTGCTATGATGTGGCCTCAATCCATGTTGAGAGGAGGTGAGGAGTTTTTCCTGAAGTAGATATTTAAGAAGTTGACTATGAATGCATTTATCTAGAATTTTAGTGAGAGGGGAGAGGATGCCTATAGGACAGAAATTGGTAGAGTTGGTGGAGTTCCTTCCTTTGTGCAGTGGAATGGTATAAAAGGATTTCCAAGTTTCTGGGACTGAGGATTCTTTGATAGAATGGTTGATGAGGATTGAGATGAGATATGCTATGGAACTGGCTGCAAGTTTGAGAAATTAGGGGAAAGGTTGTCGAAAGAAGGAGAGCAGGGTTTATGTTTCTGCAAGACGGATTTTATATAGGCAGTGGAGACAGGTTTCAGGGAGAAGGCTGTGTGGAGGGTTCCCTATCAGAAGCCTGAAACACTATAAGCCTGAAAATCAAAATCCTGAAACCAAAAGCCTGAAAACCCAAAATCCTGAAAACACAAAATAGACATACTGACATCATTGTGGCTTTGCTATTGTTAGCCCTGTGGTGTTAGGTCATGCGTTGGGTTCAGGTAAGTGCGTTGGTTTTATGTTAGGGTTAGGGGCGGTATAAGTGAGTTAGGGTTAGGGCGCAGGTTAGGCATGTATGCAATAGTGACAAAAATTAGGGTTAGGGGCGGTTTAAGTGAGTTAGGGTTAGGGCGCGGGTTAGGTGAGTGTGCGATAGTGACAGACCTTAGGGTTAGGGTTAAGGTCAGTCAGTAGATATTAGTGTGTTTGTATTGGCATATTAGCATTATTTGTGTTTTCAGGATTTTGAGTTTCAGGATTTTGAGTTTTCAGGCTTTTGGTTTCAGGATTTTGATTTTCAGGCTTATAGTGTTTCAGGCTTCTGATAGGGAACCGTGTGGAGACAGGTGGAGGGGGGGTGTGACTGGGTTTTGTCAGGGGTAGTTAGTTTCTGAATAGAGTTGATGAAATAATTGTTTAGTAGAATAGTGGATTCGAGAGGAGTTTTATTGGGGAGGGGGTTGGGGGTAGAAGGTTTCCCTGGATGGAGAATGTTTTCATGGTGTGCCAAAATTTCTTTGGGTTATAAGTGTGGGTGGACTGAGTTTCCTGATATAATTTTTTCTTGTCATGGATAATAAGTTTAGTTCTTTGAATTTAAGAAAGAGAGGAACAGATTTAGACTTTATCCATTATTTCCAGATACTATCTCTTAAGTTTCATAGTGGAAAATATTGTTTTAGAAAGCTAGAGGGTGCAGGATTAGGTTTGATCCTAATTTTACTGATTGGTGCTAGGTTGTTTAGTATGTTTAGGAAAGTATTGTTAAACACACAGACAGCATCATTTAGAGGAAGGTTATACAAGTAAGACCAACTGACAAGCGAGAGGTGGTTGTTGAAAGTTTCTATGTTAAAGTTGGGCAAGTTGCTCCAGTCTCTATAAAGATGGGTTTTTGGGGTTTGAGAAGGTAGTCTTAGTACTGAGAGAAGGAGGTGATCACTTAAGAAGTCTGGTAAAGTGGTGGGAGTATGGTAATGATTAGGGTTGGAAGTTGGGATCCAGTCAAGAATGGAGCTGGAGTTTTTATTGAAGCGTGTGGGAGTAGTAATAAGTTGACTGAAACCAAACAGATTTATACTAAGGGTAGGGGAGTGGGGGAAGAGTTTATTTCAATCGATATTTACATCACCTAGTATGACTGTTTCATAAGAAAGATGTTGGGAGATCCAGGATAAAATGGATTTAGGGATTGGAATATTATTACCGGGATGTATAAAGATAGATGCTATGTCAAATTTTTTGTGTGGGTTAAGGTGAGAGTTGAGAAAGATAAGTTCAGCAGGGGAGAAGTTGGAAAGGGGTAGAGGGAGGGGGAGAGGTTGAGCTTTTCTAGGTAGATGATAGCAACACTTCCCCCTTTTTTGGAAGGCCTGTCCTGCCGGAAAATGTTATAACTGGGAGGTAGAATCTCTCTGAGTTTGTAATATGAGGTTTGAACCAGATTTCAGAGAGAGTTAAGATGTGGGGAGAGTGGTGGGCCACCCAGGCATGTAGTTATTTTATTTTGTTTGGGAGACTTTGTAAGTTATAGAGTAGATAGAGAGGTATTTAGTTGAAGGGGTGGAGAGTTGGTGCCCAGTAGCTGAGGAGGAGGTGATAAGGTTGGAGGAAGAAGATGGACCAGGATTGGGGTGGATGCCGCCATCTGGTAGGAGTGTTCTTGAAGGACAATTGGGTTTAGAGAAATAATAGTGGAAAGAAGTAGGTATGAACTTTTTTTAGGGAAAGAGAGAAAATATTGAAATGCTTTAATTTGTGAAACTGAATATAGGTGGCATTATAGGGAAAGGGAGAGATAGGAAAATGCAGGGTTGAATTGTAAGAGGAATTAAATTGTGTAAGGGTAGGTGACAGTGGAGAGTACAGTAGGTTAGTATGATATGGTGATAACTCCCTTTTTATTCCTCCTCTCTGGGTTAAGAGGAGATACACCAGCTTGCTGATTAGTTTATGTGGGTATATTCTTGAGATGAGGAGAGAGCAATTATTAAGTGTAGGGAGATTTTATAGTAAAAGTAAGAAGGTTGTGGGGATGAGTAAACTGGTTAGATGATGGAGAAGGAGAAAAATAGTGAAGGTGATGAGAATCAGGGTTGGGCAGAGGTGGAGAGAGGGAAATTGATTTGTGCTGTAGAAGTAAGAGGAAGTGGGAGGAGAGAGAGGGAGAGATAGACAGGTGATCAAAATAGGGCAGGGATTGATGTTCAGCAGAAGGGATTGGATAATTAGGGTGAGGGTGAAGACCCTTGTAGAGGTTAGAGTATAAATGTAGAGTATTTAGGATTGGGTGGGAAAGGGGGTAGAGTAGGGGAGCGCAGTGAGTCTGAGCATAGCAGATTGAGCCATGTGGCAAACTGGGCAGTTGAGGTCAAGGAAAAAAGTTAGTTACTATGCACTAAACAGGTCAGTGTTTCAGGTCAGACTATCAAGTACAGATCATTTAGATTATATAAAGGGATCTATAGACCATATTGAAATTCACTTAGCTATTTAATTTGTGAAATAAGCAGCATTAGTAAAGCTAATGTTATGGGTTTAAGTGGAGGGGGAACCTAGGCTAAAGCATCTGACAAGTGTGCAAGCCACAAAACCTAATGACAGACTAAGGTTGTTGTAGTTTTGTACAGAGAATAAGGCTAAAACTTAGATAGGACATACACTGCAGATGTTTTTTTGGGTTTTCTTTCTTTTAGATGGAAATTGTGAGAAATTCTGGTTGGCAGCATGAACAAGAAGTGATACTTGATGTGAATTCACAAGTTGCACTGCTGAATGAACTGTAAAGGAAGAGAGAGACCATTAACTGTTAGATAGAAACTGGGTGGGGGACTGAGAATATCTATGTAGGTATACTGGGAAAAAGGAGTGAAACTATAAAGGACTCTAAAAGTTGTATGTTTAAATACAGAGAAATGATAAGATGTTTACACACTCCTAAGCAACCATATGAACAGAGGTAATAATAACAAAGGACTCTAATATTTAACAAAATAGGTAGACAGCAATACTAATTAAACAATAAAATGTCAGTTTGACTAGTAGAAGCTTGAGATGGCAACCAGTTTAAAAATCAGCAACAGATGTCTAATTTTAAAACAACTGTTGATGATATTTTCTGTATTTGGAAAGGCACCGATAATGAATTAAATGTATTTATAAATTAAACAAAACTACTACATTTTTAAAGTTTTCAATAAGAATTTATGATAATGTAGTTAACTTTTTTAGATGTTGGAAAAGCTCACCCAGACACTGCCACAGCTTGCTGTAAGAGAACGGTTTGTTTTTGCTTTCTTGTATTTTGTATTGCTTCTTTGCTTTTTTCTACTTTGTATATTGTGACTCATTTTCATTGCACTTGTGTTTTACTTGTTTTCTGATTTTAATTGCATATTTAAACTAAGAAAGAGATTGCAGCTCTGTCTAGGTCAGTTGAGGTTAATTACTTTGTGAACTGTGGTTTGAGTTAGGACTCAAACCTTCTATTTAACAGTTCAAGACTTTACTGGAAAAGCTCACCCAAACCCTGCCACAGCTTGCTGTAGTGGGAAAGTTAGTTTGCTTTTTTTTTCTTGTATTTTGTATTGCTTTATTGTCTACTATTTTGTTTATTGTGATTCATGTTTTACACTGTATTTTACATGTATTCTGAATTTAATTACATATTAAGACTAAGAGAGATACCACAGCTGTGACACTTGTGAGTTGCACATAAATTATTTCCCCACCCTTCTACCCTGGTGCTGTTGTGTTTTTAAACTCAACTGTCTTTCTACTAGCCTGTCCCTTATGTTAATTTGACCCGATATTCTTTCTCTCTCCTCTTTCATTGGCTTAGGAGGGGTGGCAATGATAGGGTGATACCAAGACTGGAATTGCCGAGGGGGACCCCAACTTGATATTTGCTTGGGACCCCCAAAATGCTAACACCGGCCCTGTGCCAGGGTGTGGACATTTTCTTTTTGTTATTCCTTGCATTGTCCTTTCATGGCCTAGCCTCCCTCTCTCTCTGCTGACAGGAATGCTTTAAAGGGCTTTGCACCCAAACTTGTCTTTTAATCAGTTCAGCTCAAGCTGTTTGACAGTTTGGGTGTTTGGAATGTGCCCTGAACCCTTGGAAGCTGGCTGTTATATCCTTCCCCTAGGTAAATGATTTGAGCACTGCATCACCCCATGGATTTGAATGCCCTCTCTTGATGTCTATATGCACCCCCCCAAACATACACATACTTATAAATGCTACTGTCAGCATCCTGGGATTATGAACCTCATGTCTACTAATCTTGACCATTGGTGTTGTACAAGCCTCCATTTGTGTGGAAGAAGTTAACCAGCAAGAAACCATCTCACTGTCCCCCCAAGAGGGGTAAATTTGTGTAAGCTGCTGACTCCTGATACCTACCACTCTATTCCAACACCCAAGCAGCTATTCATTCTTGGGTCTTAAGGGTTTTTGTCAGGATTTTATGCACAGAGCTGGGCTTGGACTTATCTAAGCAGTTCACATTGCAAGTGCAATTCATGCCATAGCATTATACAAAATAACTTGTAACATAGTACACATTGATGAGAAATTTACAGATGGTAATATTATATAGTACTGTATACACATTTATTAAAGTACGGGTATGTGTGTTTGTGTCTTTCGGCTTTTCCCGGTTAGGGGTCGCCACAGCGGAACTCCAGTCCGCTAATGATTGGCAGTTGATTTTTACGTACCGGCTTGCCAGGCCTGATGCACAACCTTCAACGAAGGTACGCCCATTCACGCATGTCTCCATGCAGAACGCTCTATCTGAAAATCGAACTGGACAGCGTCTTACTGTGAGGCGACAACGCTACCGCAGCACCACCACCGCTTGGTATTAAAGTACGGGTATACCATGTAGAAAATTGTAGTAGTTATTCACATAGCAGTTTCTCCATCTCTTATTTTAGAAAGTACATATAACTTAAGAATGTATCAGTCTAGTAAGTTCACATTATTGGGATCTTCATTTTAGGGAGAACAGAGACGCATATCCCAAAAGAGGGGTCTATATCATAAGATCAACATTTGAAAATGTCGACTCACCTTTCATGGACACGAAAATGTCTAACTCTCAAGTTTGTCGAATGGCCAAAGAAATCGGAAGGCCACCAAACAGCAAAAGCAAATACTTTCTCGTCTCAGTATCAGGGCCATTCAACCTGTTACAGTAGAGCAAAGGTGACAGGGTTTCTACTCCAGACTGTTCCTGGTGCTCAGAAAAGAGAACTCTTGGCACCCTATCCTGGATTTGTCAATTCTCAACACCTTCCTGGTGGTCCCAAAATTAAAAATGCTTTCTCTACAACAGCTTCTTCCTATGCCCAAGGATGCCTGGCTACTCTCTCTTGACTTAAAAGAAGCTTATCTGCACATCCCCATAAGGGAATCTTGCAGGAAATATCTGCGTTTCAGGGCAGGCTGTATGCACTATCAGTTCTTGGCGCTTCCCTTTGGCTTATCTACTGCGCCTAGGGTATTCACAAAGTGCCTGACTCCAGCCATTGCATACTGCAGGCAGAGAAATATTCAAATTTTCCCATATTTAGATGGCTGCCTGATTCAGGTGGACTGTCAGGAATTGCTACTTTAGCACCTGGCATTTGTAAAGAGACACCTAACTTCTCTGGGGTACACCATCAACTAAAATAAATCACAACTGGTGCCCAGCCAAAAGATTGTATTCCTGGGAGCAAGCTTGAACACAACTTTCCAGATGTCATTCCTCACTCCAGAAAAACATGTTTATTTGACAAACTACTTCAAACAAATGGCCACCAAAACCCAGCTATCTGCAAGAAAAATACTGCAAACCCTAGGGTTCATGGCCTCGTGCATTCTACTAATTCCATATGCAAGACTGCATATGAAGAAACTTCAATGGTACTTGAAAAGTCTATGTGTCAACATTCTCAGGAACTGGAAACACTGATTCCTATCATTCCTTGTCTAAGGGCAGATTTCCTTTGGTGGCAGAGGCATGCAACCACAACAAGGGACTTTCACTGAACTCTTCGCCACCCAAACCCTGACAACATACGCATCAGACTACACATGGGGGGCTCACATGGCAGGCAAATGCATTCAAAGCAAATGGAGCCCAGGACAAATTCCCCTGCATATCAATCAAAAAGAAATATTAGCTGTACAGAATGCTCTAACAGCCTTCAAACACCTTATCCTTCCAGGACAACTGATAAAGACCGACAGCACCACAGTTATGTGGTACATAAACAAGCAGGGGGGAACTTATTCCTACCTACTTTGCAGGTTAGCCATGGCCCTGTGGAACACAGCCTTGAGCAACCAAGTGACCTGCAAGCTCAATTCTTGCCAGACGAACAAAATTCACTGGCAGATGACTTGAGCAGAAATCTACCAGTGGAATCTACGAGTGGAAGCTGGAAAGTAACTCATTCAAACTTTTAATCCACAGGTGGGGGACACCAGAGGTGGTCCTCTTTGCCTCCCCCCAAAACCATGAATTGTGCACATTTTTCACCAGAAACCCACACAACAAAGCATGGAAAGTGGATGCTCTATCCTTTTTGTGGGAAAACCTCTCAATTTATGCATTTCCCCCTCTGCCCCTGCTCTCAAAAGTACTACTCAAGATCAAACAGGACAGACCAAGGACAATCCTTATTGGCCCAGACTGGCCACGCCAGCACTGGTACCCACTCCTACGCAGTCTGACAGCAGTGCCACCCTGGCACCTACATCAGATCCCCTCCCTGCTGTCCCAGCAGGAGGGACAGATTTTGCATCCACAGCTGCAAACACGGAACCTTGCAGCCTGGCTTATCCCCTGAATACACCACCAGCAACCCTCAGCAAACAGGTGCTGGATGTCATCCTGGAGGCCAGAAGACCTAGTACTAGGAAATCCTATTCAGAAAAGTGGAAAAGATATTGTTCTTGGAGCCAGTCTCAAGGAAAGGACATAGCCAAGCCCTCCTTACCTCAAATCCTAGGCTACCTAGCAGAGCTACTTCACAGAGACCCATGCCTCGGCCATCTCAGCTCATTACAATACTGAGCCACCTCTCTTTTCTCACCCTGTCATCAAACAGTTCCTGAGAGGAGCTAACAATTTAAGGGCCCAAGGAGAGCCTCCCACCCCTGCCTGGGACCTTAACTTTGTACTAGAGAAGCTCACACTCCACCCTTTCGAGCCTGCTGCTGCAGCAGAGTTAAAATTCTTCTCTTGGAAAACAGCCCTACTTCTAGCCCTCACTTCAGCAAGAAGAGTGTCTGAATTACAGGCACTAATGACAGTGCAGCCCTTCATTATTGTCCATGCTGACAGGGTTTCCCTCAGTTAAACCATCATTTATGCCCAAGGTGGCATCCAGTGTAGCTTTAAACCAATCCATCCATTTACCGACCTTTTTCCCTAATCCTCAGAATAAAGGGGAAAGGATCCTGCACTCCTAGGATGTGCACAGACAGCTCAGGTTCTACCTTGACAGGACTAAACCTTTCAGAAAGTCTGACAAGCTGCTAGTCAGCTTTGCTACAGGGCAGAGGGCAAGGCCATTTCAAAGCAAACCATTTCCAAATGGATAGCACACTGCATCCATTTCTGCTACAAACACTATGGAAAACCTATCCCACAGTGGAACAGAACTCATTCCACTAGGGCTACCTCAACCTCTACAGCACTTCTCAGGGGAGTCCCTACCAGGGACATCCTGGAGGCTGCAACCTGGAGTTCTGTACACACCTTCACCAAGCATTACCACTTATCTTTTCTAAATCCAGAGCTGGATTTGCCACAGCAGTCTTGCAAGGCCTGCTAGCCAGCCCTAATACTTTTTGACTACCTCCACCCTTCCTCAGCATTGGGAATCACCCCAAATGTGATGACTGCAACAGTGAAACATGAAGAACATAGTACAGTTGTGTACACTTACCATAAATGTAGATGTTCGAGTGTATTCACTGTTGCAGTCCTGGTTACCCTCCCTCCAGCCCCCTGACTTTTCTATACTTTCTACCTATCCTCTTTTTGGCCGTATCTTATGGCAGTGGTATTTACCTTTTACTATAGGTGTTCCACAGCATGTAATTGCTTCCTATTTTGGGGGCAAGAAAAACTGATATAATGGCATCAGCTGCATGTTTTATACCCCTGACGACCTGACGTCATGGAAGAAAAACGACAGCATCTGGCGCAGAAATCCCAAGACTTGTATTCAGGCTGACTGAGGGCTACCTGCAGGCAGATAACCCAAGTGTGATGACTGCAACAGTTAGTACACTCAAACATCTACATTTATGGTAAGTGTACACAACTGTACTATTTTTGCCTCATACATTTGGTCTGCTCCTTATAAAATCTGTGGTATTCAGACAAATTAGTGAGAACTGAATTCACAAAAATAATGACATACATTTGAGTTTCATACTTCATATACTTCAGAAAAGCACACGCCCTCTTCTAAACTTAAAAAGTAGATAGAATAACAGAAAGTCAAGGATACATTACTGGTACAGACAGCATGCAGAAACACATATGTTTTTTATTCTGCCACTGTTGTTTTTGTTGGTCAGTACTGGCAGATTTAAGTGCCTGGTGCAAGACCCGACTTTACCTTTTTAAGCAGGGCATCCTTAACATTTGTTAAGATTGGGTGTCGTGCTATAGTAGAGCTTATCTGATTGGTCTTTTTTTCAATATCAGAGCATAATCACTGTGATCCATGCACTGCAATAGATTAATAGATGGATTAGTAGTTTTGTGTAATTTGGATGGAAGAGTTAATAAACCAAGATTTGTGATTTAAAATTCCTTTGCACATTAATTCATTTAGGAAGTTACCCTAGTCTTTGTTTTGGCAAGCAATTACAGATTCATTTTTGATCTGGCTTGATCAGTTAATTCAGGGAGAAAAATTATTTGCACTTGGATGTGTGCCTTCAGGTGCAGTATAAAAGTTTACCTCTATTTTTTTTTTGTGATGCATGTTTTATATGTAGGAATTGACGAATCATAGTGGTGGTGATAAAAACTTGGTTGGTTGTAAGGAGTTTGTAAGCTTGAGTAAAAAGAGTAACGTATTCCTACCTGGCAGCTGTGCACTCTGCGTCGGGCTCCTGTCCTTCCATACAATACCATTGCTATCCCATCTCAATCCTGATAAAAAGATCCTATAAAGGGAAGGAATTTTCCCTTCCATTTGGAAATCATCATCATCCTACTGCAATACCTAATTCTAATGACTTCTAATAATTTTCGTCCCATAGCATTGCTATCACCTATAGCCAAAATCATGGGAAAGTGTATCCATAAACAACTACTTAATCATCTTCTCCATAACAACCTACTAGCTAACAGTCAACATGGATATTTGCAGAAGGATATTAATAATTAACACGCTTCATTTGATATAACACACTGAGCTAGTGGTGGGGGGGGGTGCTTCAGGAATTGCAACTTATCTAATAAGATAAAAAGAAGCAAGTCAGCTCTATGCCAGATGGATAGTTACTGTGGCCTTTGTAATGCAGTGGTATGATAAGAGATGACTCTGCAGCTTCTGTTATCTGTTATATGAGGGTGTGCTTGTTTTCGCTAGAGAAGGAACAGATAAGGGACACTGAATATTCTTGTTGTTCCCTTAGTACATCCTTTCCTTTTTTGTTACATGCATGCAAGAATCCTGGAGAGGGAAGACAAGCAGCACAGCTGCTTACTTGAGTACTGAGCTTAGATTTAATTTTTGAATTATGAAACTCCATAGATAATGCTGCATCCAGATTCCCAGCTATTTGAAGAGAGTCCTTTTTATCTGAAATACATTTTTTGTGTGAAATATTCCACTTAGGAAATGCAAGTTTTATTCTGAATGATGGGTAAAGCATCACTGATTTTTTTTTACAAGTTGATAAGTCCTTTATCCAAAATGTTGGATGACTAGGCTGTACGGTGTAATTACAGACCATCTTTTATTTCTCCTCTTGCAAACTTGTGACCATTTAGTCCATCTTTCCCTATTTTCTCAGTTGTTCCTCCCTTCTTCCCAGTGTCGTACTCACTGAGTAGAAGGAGACAAAAGTGTGGCAGCATGGCTGTCATCAGGTAGGGATGGTGTTTTATTCTTCACAAGTCCTAACCCTATTCCTGATTGCTGACTTGCACGCCTATTAAATCAAGGGCCTTACACCTTCCACAGAAAATATGTCTGCTTCTGTATATGCAGCAAGATGGTTGCGGTGATCACAGCTTAGCAGTATCAAGTGCACATCACTGGTTCATATGCTGTAGCTGTGTAACCATTCTTCACCAGATGGCAGTAGTGCACTGGGTGAGTCAGAGTAGACCACTCATTCCCACTTTTTACTGCTACCTCCACCATTGCCTGGGTTTCTAATCTATGCCAGGGTGTCTGCCACACAGTCAGGGCTTTTCTACTGGCATCTTGTGAAGCCAAGTTATCTGTCTGTGAGCATATTTACTTAGCCTAGCATTCACACAAAAGTGGAGCTCCACACAGTCCTGCTAGAGATGTAGTTTTATGTCTTGGCGAGAGGTAAAAGTATGAATGAGAAGGAGAGTGTCTGTTCACAGAGTAATACTGACAGTTGGTTTAAGATTATGGGCTCGTAAACTTAGACTCTGCATCATTCCTGTTTTAGAGTTCCACAATCTTCATGTGTCTACTGGGTGAGCCTGAGAAGTCACATAACACAGACATTACTTCTGCATCACCCCTGAAAGACACTGTGTATGTATCCAGTGGGATTACTCAGTGGGAAAATGTTTTTATTTTTTTTATTTATTATTTAGTTTATGATTAAAAAATGAGGATAATAAAGGATGTCTAAGCAGAAGTATTTATGCAGTCCCATATACATACAACACACTAGCAAAGGAAAGTCTTGCATTAAATATTGCACATTTGAGGTTAATTGTCTCTTTTGAACCAGGTGCATGACCTAGATCCAAATACAGAATTAGAAGCAAGCGTTACAAGTATTTAAGGAACATAAGGACAATTCTAGTTATCCAGTCAGAGACCATGAGATGCCTAGCTATATAAATCTGTAAGTAGACGTGCTTGGTGATTCCATTGCCTCCCTTTTTAGCACTTAATAGTCCTCACTCCCAAATGGAGCAGGGTCATGCATGATTGATAATTCTGGGGTTAATTTGTATCGTCCCCTCCAGTCTTTAAGACAAGTCTTGAAGATAGCTAAATTAGTACTTTGTTTGACCTGTAGTGGAAACCTTTCAACAGGCTGTTAGTGTATTGAGTTAGGAACCTCTCCCTAAAGTGAGTCTTGTTTATTTGTTGGTGTAGACTCAGGTCCGTTTAGCCACTCGTTTTCAAAGATAGGGAGGCCAAAAAGGATTGGATCTATCATGGCTTGAAAAGCTAGACTCAGGCCACCCTGGAGCAGCAGTAGGTTATAGGGTATAAGGAGAGTTGTACTAATCTTTCAGGATGGTCGAAGAATTTAAAGTGTTTATTTATTTATTTGTTTTTATAATAATCTTTGGAGCTTTTCTGGTTCAACAGTATGCTTAAATTTGTAAATACCAAAGTGGACATTGTATTCATTGCTGGGTTTAACAAGGGAAGAGTACACTGGTATGATGGGCTTCCTGGGATCTTGTGGATATTGCCATGGAAACTAACCGGATGTGATAGGATTTCCTGATTATGATGAAAACATAATAATCAAATGAGTGGGAGACACCTTTCCATATAACTAGGTTTCATGGTTTGTCTCTCTGAAAAGGTGTCACTAAGGGCTTTTCATCATCACTAAGGGCTTTTCATCCACAAAAAAGGAGGTCATTGTCCCACTGTACTCATCCCTCATTAGACCCATTATAGAATACAATGCCCTGTTTTGGTATGTACCTCTCAAGACATCTGCAGCAACTGGAAAGGCCGCAGAAAAATCCTCACTAAAATAATCGCAGGCCTAAAGTAGATGCCCTACACCGACTGCCTTAAAAAACTGCAGCTATACTCTGTCACATATCGTCTACTCAGAGGCGATCTCTGCTTAACATACAAGGCCATGTCAAACCCAGTGCTGTTGGACATGCTACACTTAAAGAAATCCCAATCCCTCAGAGCCACATGCTCCAGGGATCTTAACCTTGTCATCACAATCAACAAAACATGCTGGAGGGATAGGTTCCTGACCCAGAGACTCCCCAGACTCTGGAATAGACTGCCCATACATGTCAAGCAGAGCGCCTCTTTCGCCCTCTTCAAAAGGGACCTTGACGATTGGATGGGAGAAAGGAAATTCACCCCGGGGATCACATCAGTTGCCGTGCTAGACAGGGGTCCAAGGAAGTAAATAGTGTGGGAAGAAATAGCCAGGGAATTGTTATGGCTAGGCTTGTATAGGCCCTAGGGCCGATAGCCTAGTACCAACCTATGAACCTATTTATAACATACAAAGTAGGAGCAGATATTTTGCTGATTGCTACTGTGTTATACTTCTTTATATTTAACTTGAGACCATTTTCAGTACACCAGCTATGTGCATAATGCAGCCTTTGCTACAGATAGTACCAGTGGATGAGCAGATAAGAGAGCACAGCTCATAGTCTTCATCAAACTTGGCCAACCACACTTCTGAGATATTGACTTGGATATCCACAAAATAATGCTGAAGAAGAGATGGCCCAACACTGAACTCTGTTGTCCCACTTGTTACAATTTTATATTCAGAGATGGTAACAGCAACTTTCCCATCTTGGGATCTGTTGGGTAGCCAGTTGGGTAGCCAGTTTGCAATCCAATGGTTAATGCCGGGTTCATGTTACGTTTATCTAGTTTTTCAATAACTCTAGCATGGGTGGATAGTGTCAAAAGACTTGGAGATGTGGAGATAAGCACTGTGAACTGAATGAACACTGACCACAGCCTCTGTTACATTACCAAAGAAGTTATGCTAGTTTCAAAAGAAAAAACAACCTGATTGGGATCTAGATCAGTTAAGCTGCCTGGGCATGCATTAATGAGATTTGCTATGATGCATTCCATAGCTTTGCCTATAAGGTGGGTGATGCTGATGGACCTATAATTACCAGGTTTGTAGAGGTCCCTGTGTTATGTAGGGGAGTCACAGTGGCTGTTCTTCAGGCATCAGGCACAAACCCTGAGGATAGGCTGAGGCTGAACAATTTATGCAATGGCTCAGCTAGTACATAAATGATACTAATAAGAATGTAGCCTGGTGTATTCTCTGGTCATTGTTTTAATCATTTCACTGGGATTCTGAGATTTATTCCAAAATGATTTGCTGATTAACTGAATTTTCAAGTGTAATGGTGGAAATAATGTGGGTAGGTGGGATAAAGTTAGCATTGACTTTGTCTGCTAAGATACTGACTATGTCCTCGAGTCCAGAATGTGTGAAACTATCATGCAGATAAGCTTAGTATATTCTTGGACATTACTCCTTAATTTCCTGACATAAATGAAGAAGCATTTGTAGTTTCTTTTGATATCTGCAGCAATCTAATCATGGAGTCTGTCATATTTTCTAGCATGTTTCAGTATGGCCTTCAGCTAGGGGATAGGAATTTCTTCCAACTGTTTCTTATTTTCCTTCTTTTGTTGTTAAGTTTATTAAGGCAGGAGTTTCACCAGAGAGATTTATTAGTGATGAATTTGCCATTATTTGTCGGCAGATGGCAGTAACTTTTCTAACTATTGAATATAGCTTGTAAAATCTGTTTATGGATGTTTGTAGAACAAAAACATAAAACCAGTAGCATAGCAGTTCATGTTACTGTATCACAATGCTTGCTTCTCCATTTCTCAGCAGTGGTGTATTCTGCATGGATTATATGCATGCCTCATGTGTCTGTGTGGGTTTTCATCACTTAGTGTGTTCTTCTCTCATATGCCAGAGATGTGCTGTGGATGAACTGCATAGCTTCTAAATTGCTCATAGATGCATGTGACTGCATGCATCCTGTTCACAATGAACTCCAGTCTCTTGCACCAGAGGGTACCTGAGATAGAATTCATAGTCTCTGCGACCCATAAGCAGGCACAGAATGTGTTAACTAAATGACACTACAAGAGAATGAGTTAACTTAATAACACAAGAGAAAAGCTGTGTGTGCTATTATTTCGGATTATACAAAATTATTTTATTCTTAGAGTCCCTGACATGTCTTAAACAACTTTTCTATATGAATAAATTTTAGCATTGCTCAAGGAAGATTTGGCAACTGCAATGAAATAAGGAAAACAGCAATGTTGGTAGAAGAAAGTAAGCAAGCTTTCATTATCTTCAGTGATCAGTAATCAGACCTTGGAGGATATCCATTGGCAAATGTGGAGTATGCTAGAACGTTTGTCATAGACCAGGTCATTTTTAAACCAACTTTTATCCCACTGAGCACTGCACTGAGTGGAGATTATTCTGGCAAACAAAGGACATAAATTAAGAATGAGACCTAGGTAGGATGTCTGTCCAACACAAGGTACTGATAGACACACCACACATACGTACACAACCACAAAGATACATTTAAACTCACAAACAGGGACAATGTAGCATAGCCATATAACCTACTGGCACATTTATTGGAAGCTTAGTGGAGTCACAGATGAGCATACGAACATTAAAATAAATTTCCAGCTAAAAGGTAAACTAGGGATAAAAACAATTTCATCTAACAGTAGCTCATTGTTAATGTCTATAAACCTACCTGTAAATGACTCCGCTGTCTAAGAAAGTAAATTATGAAGCTATGGACATTATTTGTGACTATTTATGTTCATAGGTTGGTACTAGGCTATCAGCCTACCATAACAATTCCCTGGATATTTCTTCCCACAATATTTACTTCCCTGGACCCATGTCTAGCAGGGCACCTGCCGTGATCCCCAGGGTGAATTTCCTATCTCCTACCCAATCGTCAAGGTTCCTTTTCAAGACGGCCAAGGACGTGCCCTGCTTGACATGTATGGGCAGTCTGTTCCAGAGTATGGGGAGTCTCTGGGTCAGGAACCTATCCCTCCAGCATGTTTTGTTCATTCTGATGACAAGGTTTAGATCCCTGGAGCGTGTGGCTCTGAGGGATTGGGATTTCTTTAAGTGGAGCATGTCTAACAGCTCAGGGTTTGACATGGCCTTGTATGTTAAGCAGAGATTGCCTCTGAGTAGACAATATGCTACAGAGTATAGCTGGAGTTTTTTTAGACGGTCAGCATAGAGCATCTGCTTTAGGCCTGTGATTCTTTTAGTGAGGTATTTCTGCGGCCTTTCCAGCAGTTGCAGATGTCTTGTGAGGTACATACCAAATGGGGCATTGTTCTCTATAATGGGTCTAATGAGGGATGAGTACAGTGGGACAATGACCTCCTTTTTTTCTGGATGAAACGCCCTTAGTGATGAGGTGTGCCACATAAAAGGATTTCCTGACTGTTGTGCCGATGTGGTTATTGAAGGTGAGACCATTGTCCACCTGTGTTCCTAAGTCTCTTATCACACTTTTGGTGTTTACTGCACTGCCACCTATGTGGTAATTCATGGGTACATGTTTTTTCCCAAAGGGGATAACTATACATTTCTTGGTATTGAGCTTGAGCCCATGGCTCTGGCACCAAGCATCTATTTCTGTAAAGCCCTTTTGTAGAATATCCACATCATTTTGGGATTCAATAATGGCTCCCAGTTTGCAGTCATCTGTGAACTTTATTAGCCAGAGTCCCTTAGTGTTGGCCTGTACTTTAGAGAAGTAGATGCCAAACAAGAGTGGTCCCAGGACTGAACCCTGAGGTACTCCACTTGTTACTTGTCTGGAGCTGGATTTGGAGTCTGCTATTTTTACAGTGTGGGTTCTGCCAGTAAGCCAGTTGGCAACCCATTGAGTGACTTAGGGATTAATGCCCAGCTTAGTAAGTTTATCTATGATTCCAGAGTGGGGTATGGTGTCGAAGGCCTTGGCGGGATCCATGTAGACTGTGCGGACCACCTTACCCTCATCCACAGATCTGGACACTGATTAAAAGAAGTCAGTCAGGTTCAGGAGACAAGATCGGCCCTTCACGAACCCAAACTGGGTGGGGTCCAGTGTTTGAAGGTTGCCAATGTCTTTGTTTATAAATTCCATGGTAATGCGTTCCATGCCCTTGCAGATCAGGCTCGTCAGACTGATGGGACGGTAGTTCCTAGGATCCAAGGGGGATCCCCCCCTTGTGGAGTGGGATAACTGTAGCTGTGTGCCACTCAGTGGGCACGAAACCTGATGTGAGGCTATGATTAAACATGACACTTAGGTGAGGTGCCAGTTCATTTTGTAGTTCATATAGTATGCAGCCCGGGATGTCATCTGGTACAATGGATGATGTATTCTTAGCTTTGGAGACTGCGGTTTCTACTTGTGTGGCCGTGATTACTGGAATTTGGCAATCTTTTGGTACTGAGATGGGCCCTTTAGGGGGTGAGAGGGGGGTGAAGTTGGCACTAAATCGATCTGCCAGGATATTGGCAATATCCTTGGGATCAGTATATTTAATGCCATTCTGTTGTAGCTCAGAGCATATCTGAGCATTGCCATTAAGATTCTTGACATAACTATAGAATGCCTTGTGGTAGTCTTTGGAATCTTTGGCAATTTTATTTTCGTAACTAACTTTGGAGGATTTTATGAGGGATCTCAGCTTCTTACTGAGGCTGTTAAGGGAGTTTTTTTCATCCTGGGATTTTCCTCTTTTTTGCAACAGTTTCTTTCTTCTATTGTATAGTTTGTTTATGGCAGGGGACCACCAGATTGGCTTCCTTTATTTGGAGGAGAGCGTCGTGGTTCTATTTGGGATGGCATGATTCATGCACGAGTGGATGTGCTTAGTGTAGGATTCAGCAGTTGAACTTTCGGCTCCCGTCTGCATGGGTGTCATGAAGTTTGTCACTTCAGACTTGAGTAGCATGAAGTTGGCTTTGGAGAGTTTTTTTATGGAGGTTTCCTTACTGAGTGGTGGGGGTGGGATGTGGATGTCAACGGGTGGTTTTCTTATGGTCAGACCTGACCAATGAGGGGGGGTGACCACTGGTGTGAAGCATCTATCTCCCATGTTGGTAATGACCAGGTCTAGGATATTGGAGCCCCTGGTGGGACAATGGATTATTTGATCCAAGATGTTGGAATTTATGAATTCCAAGAACTGTTGGGAAAAGGGGTTGGCACCCGAGTAGTTTTCCCAGTTAATGGCAGGGTAGTTGAAATCACCCAGTATTAGGGTGTTTGGTTGTATCTTAATATTTTCCAGTATGTTTAGAAAGGTGTAGTGAGAATCTTCGGGCATGGTGGGGGATCTGTAGCAAGCTACAGTTTGGATTGCAGTCTTACCTAGTGTTAGTTGCGCCTGGAGAATTTCAGATGCATTGTGTTGGGCAACTAGCCTGGAGGTGTGAATATCCTAGGTGAGTATGGACATTTCTCCACCTTTAGTGTTTCGGTCTTGGTTTGGTAGCCGAAAAGTGTGGTAAGAGTTGTAGCCTGGTATTGCAGGGGTGCTCTCTGGAGCCTTGAACCAGGTCTCAGTTACTGCACAGGTATTGATGTTCTCCATTTTTAGGAGCACCTTGAGAGAGTGCATTTTGAGGTTTAGACTTCTAGCATTGAGTAGCATTACCTTCATATTTTGCATGCTTGTATCTGTTACGGTGGTGATTTTGTCCTTTGAACCTTGCCTAAAAAAGGCATTATAGCGGTGGCAAGAGCTTTAATCAGTAACCTGAATCCCAGGGGTAACAGGTGCAGACCATCTCTGGCAAAGCATCGTGGTTTGTCGATCATGTCGTCCCAGGCAGACACATACTGGATCCCCTTTGAATGACACCAGAAGCTTAGCCAATTGTTGAAGTCAATCATTTTGTCCTTATACTGTGGTATCATTCTGGGCGAAGGCAAGATGCTATTTAGGGCTAGGGTCATACCTGCCTGGGCCCCATGATCCAAGAGCTCTTCCATGTCTCTTTTCATGTAGTCCATGGAGGTGCGTCTCAAGTCATTAACTCCAACATGGGCAATGACAGAGTCATATTTGTACTTGTTGTGGAGTGACTTGAGTACATGAGTTATGTGGTGGATCCTGGCACCCGACTGTAATTTTTCTCCTTGTTCAGCCTGGTGAGTGGCACATCAGTGTGCCTCACTATAGAGTCACCTATGACTAAAGTGTTGGGTACGTTGTCTTGCCTTAGGGGCTGATGTTGGGTGGCACACTGGTGTTGTGGGCTGTGTGTCACTTTGGTTGCGACTGGTGTTTGTTTGCATTTCAGCTTCAGAGGTCCTTGTTGCTTGGGCAGGTTAATGTTAAGGGCCTCCACATATGTGGGTTTAGTGTTGCTATGTGTGGGTGTTGATGGTGTGAGTTTTGAAGGGCTATGTGTTGCTTGAGGTGTAGTGCAGGTGTTAACCTTCTCCTCTTGACTGTCTAGCACAATCTTGGCTGGAGAGAGCTTTGCTTCCAATTTTTCTATGTAAGTGCATCTCTTGCTGGTTGCAGTGTTGCGTGGTAGGAGGAGAGGGTTGTCTGTGTACATGAGGCAGTTGCTGCATTGCCCCAGTATGCCCAGACTCACCAGGTGGACAGGAGAAATCACCGGAAGCTGACCCTTGGACATGCCTGTTTGGGTGCTTTTTTGTTAAGTACAAGAGCTGTTTTCCCTTACCTTTGCAAAGTACTTTGCAGTTTTAGGCTGTTTAGTTCCTACGATTAATTTCTCCTTATTAACAAGGAGAGCTGAGTGCTTGTATCAGTTTAAGGCTTCCTAGTGCTTTCCAGCAGGTGCTAGAGCAAGTGCTAGTCACAGGGGTTCGGATTTTAGTGCTACTACTGAGAAACCAGCTAGTTCTAAGAGAAAATTTGAAGAGCAGACTTTCTGGCACCTGGAATACTTTAACCATAGCTCCGCGGTGCTGCATGATGCGAAAAATGAGCAAACACGCTCGTTTTTAAGCCAGAAAGTTGAAAGGGATAGAAATCCGCCCAAAATGGCTAAAATTATAGAAATCGGCCCAAAATGGCTAAAATTACAATTTCAGAGCTGGAAACCACTCCTCTAGTGTTAGACAGGCAGTACAGTGCTCCCCACTCCCACTGGTAAGCAGTAGGACTTCCTCTACCACAGCAAGGTCTGGATAGCTCTGAACACAGAAAGTAAAGTCCTGAAACCAGCAAGGCCTGGGATCTGGACTATACTAGCTAGGAAAGGTAGGTAATGAGCAAACAAGATAGTATTTTTTTTTTTTTGGTTAAAACCGGCTAAAGAATGCAATAATGCACTAAATAAACACAGAAAAGGCTGACACACTTGAGTGTGTAGCCCTGAACAGTAAATACAATTAGAACTCTACAAAATTAGCAATTTAAAGCTTTTAAATGAAGCGAGGCAAGTGCACAACTGAAAAATTATTTAAGGGGCAGTAATATAGTAGAATAAGTAGCTAGTCTACATATACAGAAAAGCAGCTAAAACGCACTAAAACAATTCAGATGCAGTGCAACCTAGAGCACTTGAGTTGTAGCAATATTAAGGCAAATACAGTTTTAATTTATGCACTAAGATATACTCTATATTTCCAAAATGTTTGAGAAGCACAGTCAGAACACAAGGATATTCAGACATTTTTTTTTTTTGTTAGGAAAGGGAGAAAGGGGGAACAGAAGGAAAGAAACTAAGTGGTTTGGCCTTCTCAGATGTTCTCTTTATATTAGGTAGAATGAGCTAATGACACTAGACTGGGAGGAGTGTCCAAGATCAAATTTAGAGTAGGGGCGGGCAACTGCATGGCCAGCAGGTATAAAGTAAGACGCCAGTAGGAAGGGAGGGTGGGAGAACACTACAGAAATGTTTATCACAAGTGAGCCAATAGCTATGAAATACAGTACAAGTATGCAGTATACAATAAAATTGCTATAAATATCTAAAGTAAGCAATAACCACTACAAATAAGCAAAAAAAAAATAAGCAAAAAAAAAAAAACAGGCTACTTATTGCTGTATATCACAGATCAGCTGCACCTCCTCAGATAGCCCTGTGTGTAATTGCTGAAACACTCAAGTTAACTTAACAGGAAGTTGAAACCTGAAACAACTTAAAAAAAACCTCAAAAGAACCAGTGAGGTGCTTTCGCCAAGCCGTAGTTCTGGCAACCCAACTAAATAATGACCATAAACACTAAACTCTCACTGAAGTGGGGGGATTGTCTTTGCTAACTATGATGGCCAGGACAAGGAGCTCAGAAAACAGCCTCTAACAAACAGCTAGGCCCACAACTTCTTCTTCTTTCGGCTTTTCCCGGTTAGGGGTCGCTACAGCGGATCATCTGTCTGCTCATGATTGGCAGTGGAGTTTTACGGTGTTGAGTTGCCAGCCCGGCACCCAACCTTCCACAGAAGGCATACACATGCACAGACTCACACCTAGGGCCAATTTAGAGTGTCCAGTCTACCTACTGCATGTCTTTGGGATATGGGAGGAAACCTGGAGCACCCGGAGGAAACCCACGCGACCACAGGGAGGACATGCAGACTCCACACAGAAGGCACCCCAGCCGAGAATCGAACCGGAGAACCTCTTGCCGTGAGGCAGCAACACACAATCAGGAATATGGAGTATATTACAGCTACTACCTCAACTATTTTAGGCAGAACACACTGCAGAAGTGTTTATCACAAACACAATCAGGAATATGGACAATATTACAGCTATGACCTGAACTATTTTAGGCAGAAAGCACTACAGAAATGTTTATCACAAGTGAGCCAATAGCTATGAAATACAGAAGAAGTATGCAGAATACAATAAAATTGCTATAAATATCTAGAATAAGCAATAACCACTACAAATAAGCAAAAAAAAAAAAAAAAAAAACAGGCTACTTATTGCTGTATATCACAGATCAGCTGTTCATCCTCAGATAGCCCTGTGTGTAATGGCTGAAACACTCAAGTTAACTTCTTAACAGGAAGTTGAAACCTGAAACAACTTAAAAAAAACTCAAAAGAACCAGTGAGGTGCTTTCTCCAAACCGTAGCCCTGGCAACCCAACTAAACAATGACCATAAACACTAAACTCTCACTGAAGTGGGGGATTGTCTTTGCTAACTATGATGGCCAGGACAATGAGCTCAGAAAACAGCCTCTAACAAACAGCTAGGCCCACAACACAATCAGAAATATGGAGAATATTACAGCTACTATCTCAACTATTTTAGGCAGAACACACTGCAGAAATGTTTATCACAAACACAATCAGGAATATGGACAATATTACAGCTACGACCTAAACTATTTTAGGCAGAAAACACTACAGAAATGTTTATCACAAGTGAGCCAATAGCTGTGAAATACAGTACAAGTATGCAGTATACAATAAAATAGCTATAAATATCTAGAATAAGCAATAACTACTACAAATAAGCAAAACAAAAACATGCTACTTATTGCTATATATCACAGGTCAGCTGCTCCTCCTCAGATAGCTCTGTGTGTAATGGCTGAAACACTCAAGTTAACTTCTTAACAGACTACAGTGACTATGTAGTACTATATTGTGAATGATATGTATTACTATCTGCTGAATGATCAACCTAGCACAAAAAGGAATTGTACACTTTACATTTCCACAAAGACACTTACTGAGGGACGATAATAAAATGTATAAACATTATGGCATTAAAAGCAGACATCACCAGGTTCATTGTCAGAACCCTTGTGTTTGTGCAAGTAGTCAGTTTGCAGGATATTGCAGATTCCAGCAAAAATTATTTATTTGATTCATTATAGGCGGCAGCAGTGTGTTAAATGTGCTGACTTATGAAACAGTAAATGTGTTCCATTTGTATAGTCTTCTCACCTCAACAGGCACATAGAACCACCATGTTGTTATACTCACAGTATGGAACATGAACTATTCACTTAGCTCCTTTTAACCTAAGCCCACTCTCAAACTGACATATATTCAGTTAGCTGAGCTGTTCTGGGTATACTGCTATGAAAATGCTTATAGTCATTTATCTTGACTGCATTGGGTAAGTACAAAATATACTCAACACAGGAATCTGTGATTCCTGTCCTAATGCTACATTCTGAAGAAAAAGTAGAATCAGCTTAAATAAATATTAATTAGCAAAGACACACACAAACAAACTGGTCTGTATCTTTAAAATTCCCATAAAACTTTTATCAGCTCTTCGGATGCCAAAATATACACAGATGTCATTTTATGATGAAAATGCATCTAATCTTTCGTTTTCACGACTGATTCTTTTGTCTGTCATCAAGGTATAGCAAAGTATACTTGTGGTTGACTGATGTATGTTGTAAAATGGCACTACTTTACTGTAACAACAATTTCTGCTAACAGTCTAGACAGTATAATTACTGGCAGGGTATTACAAAGGCATTCTGTCCGTCTCAGAATGGCACCACTAGCAAACACACATACTTATTCAGAGATCAGTTTGAGGCTGAAATGGAACTTAGAAGTTCTACACATCCCTTTTCAATCTTCAGGCTGTTATTGATTGATTGGTTGAATGCCTATCTACCTTCACTACTGGGCATTTAGTTAATTCTACTGATGCTGTCCTTACATAGCTGTACATCCTCATTAGAATATATATATATATATATATATATATATATATATATATATATATATATATATATATATATATACATACATACACATATATACACACACACACACACACACACACACACACACACACACACACACGTATATTGCCTGTGTTGTCCAGCAGCACTACAGCCATTTTTAGAGCCAGTGCTTGTATCTCACAAAGCTGCACATTTCCTGAAATTCAAACTGATCGCAGTAAATTCAAGTAATTATGTATTCTTTATATATTGCTACATAAGTAGCATATGTAAACTGTAAAGATGTGTTACACTTAACAGCGAGTAGAAACTCTCTGAATCCAAAACAGGGCTGAGTGCCACCTGCCATATACGTTTCCTAAAGCAGGCAGCCTAAACCTTTGCACGTTCAAGCTTTAGTGAGTGTGAAAAATTCAAAACACATGATCCTTTTTTGTAATAGTACTTTGACTGCATGTCTTAGTTATATTTCTTGCCTTCTGTAAGTAAATCATACTTGAATCTTTGTCATTTCATTGAAAATCACATTAATGAATGTAACTTCAATAAAGATGTGTAGCTGAAAAATAATGACATTGAATAACAATTTGTAAAAAAAAAAAAAAAAAAATTCCTGAAAATCTACAAAACTAATCATAAAGCCCTGGCTCTATGGTATAGAGGAATAAAGCCCTGAGCATGGCCCCAGGTGACCCATGTCTGACTAGCAGCCTTGATGTTGGATGGACCAGGTGGGACGAGTGACAGTGAGCAGCAAAAGCCAGCTCAACCATCCTGGGGTGAAGGAGATGGTATTTGCATACTACATAGATGTAAAACTGTTTGCTGCTAGACCTAGATCCTGCAGCATTTCTGGGTTTGATTCCCATGCCTTTATTTGCCTGCAGCAGGAATAAGTCACTTTATCAGGCATCGCTCTCAGGTCACCTGAAAAGGGACACATCAATCAAGTGGCCATCCCTAGTTAACATATATTTTTAAAATATTTTGCTACAGTATTAACCACAGTCTTTTTATTATTATTTTTAATTTCTTTCACTTAAAAATTTCTAGATTATATACACACCACAAAACCAACATATAATGAATAATGTGATTATTATCTACACTGGCAGGAGAAGTGTCACAGAAAGTGGCAGTGACAAGTTTTAATCAAAAGGATGGAGTAAGGGGTAGAGCATACTGCATGTTTTTTAGCCTTCGGAAAAATGGTAGCTGTAGTATAATAAATGTGTAGAAATTTGTTTCTCTTGTAACTGATCAAGTTCTAGCTCTACAAATAGGTAACAGTTTGATCACAAATGACTGAAAACACAGCTATTCATAAATGCAAACAACACTACAAAAGGACAGTGCTATAGCAAGTGGCTAGTTCCTCTGAATACTACTCTGCACATCTACAAAGGCGAAATCCATTGCAAGGATGTACAACAATAGTCACACCAACAATGTGAGAGATAATAAGTTGCATCTGGGAAATGTAGAAAGGGGAAGTCAAATATAAGGAAATAAACTTCACCAAACTAACATTGATCACTCAATGCACAAACTGATCCTTATTCTAATAAAAGTCCATTATTTTAGTTTCCCTAAGGCAGTAAAATAGGAATACAGGCAGTCTTGGAGAGAGTGTCACCTTTGCCTTGTGACACAAAACCAACACAAAGGCAGCAGGATAAATTCAAACACAGCTCTTTTGTAAACTAACACAAAGGCAGCAGGATAGATCCAAACACAGCTTTATTCCAAAAAGAAAATGGATTAGCACTTCCCTTCTAATATTTTAAAACTTCATCATGTAAAATAGCTTTTCTTAGCCAAAGCTTAACATACAAAGTTCAGACACACAGTAAATGGTCACATGATAGCTGAGCCCTTCTTAAAGCTTAGGCAAGGTCTTTAAAAAAACAGCCATATTAACAAATGGTATTAAAAGTATGTTGTAATAGTATTATAAAACTATGTGCACACATACATAGTAATCATGTCCAAAAACATAAAAAATGTGAAACAATATATGTATATAGATGTGGAAAAACTTTTTTTAATCTACATAATGCTTTTAATTTTAGTAAGCAGGCTGTTGCCTTGTGCCGTTTTCCACTAAGGATTTGTTTGAAATTCATAAGCCCATTTTGATCCATGCGTAGGCACTCACATACATGAATTTGAAAACCTAACTAAAGGAGTCATGCCCCAAGAGTCAATAAAATCCATGGAGGTTCCATGTAGAGCCTACACGGAATGTACCCGTGTACACAGCCATTGTTCCCCCTTGGCAGTGCACCATGCATGTTAATCATGGCGCGCTGTCGAGGGAGAGCATAGTAACAGGGATATTGAATCCATGTAGGCAGAAGTGTAGAGGCTATCCCGTGGTTGTGGATTGTCCAGGGAATTCCTGGACAGATGTGTACAGGGTGAGACTCCCTGTAATGTACCCTGCTACTGTTGAAATGTGCTATGAATTAATATGTTGTGTTTTATTTCTAATTCTGTAATTTTTTTTTTTTAAATTTTCGATCACATGGTACAGCACAAAGTATAGCAGTGCCAAGCTGCACTTAGATATATACAGCTGACACCTGCTAGACATCTAAAAATAGAAATGGGATGTAATTAATTGTTATATATTTTATCTTGTCTGTTTGCGCAACACAGAGTGCAGCAAACCCGAGCCATGCTTACGCATACACTATTGACACCTGCCAGACATCTAAAAATTGAAACCAGATGTAATTAATTATTTATGTCTGGTTATATTTAAGCCAGTTTGCTCGGCATGGCACAGTGCTTAGCAATGCTAACAGGTAGCTTAGTAGTATATGTGAAGGTGTACTACTTTACATACTATTCAAATACTTAAATGGGTAGAGCCATGGCCTAAAGCTTAGTAGGTCCTGGGTTCAAGTCCCTAACACTCGTACCATTTTTTAAATGGAGCTGTATTTTGCTATGTGTTTTAAGTGATAAAAACACACAAAATAAACACCTATCCCCTATTTCGAACCCAAGATAATCTCCCTGCGAACCACTGTATTAATGTGCCACATCACACAGCTGTTAATTAAAACAGGTGATTTAAACAAAATATAACTGCAAGTTAGCTGGTTATGGGGAACCAGTCTGTATGAGATTTTCTTCACACAGTAAACGCATTACCAAAAACTTTGTATATCTGCACATATCAACAGAGGAGTATTATACTCCATCAGGTATGTAACCTTTTTGTTTACAACATGCGTATGTGTGAATATACTTAGGGGAATGGGGATTACAGCATTAAGCCTTTCTTAGAACTGTGATAATGACATATCATTGATCTCCAGATTTTGTTATACCTACAGAGGATGTACAACACATCAAGGGTGGAATGTTTTTGTCAATGTGGCACCCTGGTCTCATGATACTGTCCCTTTAGAGTGGTTGCAATAGCACACTGCTATTCTTGTGGCACTATTGTTTTGACATATTATCAGGAGGGTTGCCCCTATGGGATACACTACAATGGACTCCAGTGTGATCATACAGCAGTATCTGTCTTGCCACACATGGGAATGGCTGACTAACGTTAGTATCTTACTTGTATCCACATGCTGAGTATGTCTGTACACTCTGGAATATGACATGTGCAATCAAGCAGTGGATACTGCCAGCCATTATGTTCTTGTATCTGTATGTTGTGAAGCACAAATCTGTGATTTTGTTGCATATGCTTTTAAGGTTTAGAGTGACTATTTTTAAACTTTTAACTTGTATTCTTTGGTTTGGGTTTGGTTGGGACCTATATTGGGGTAGATGTCACCACACTGATGTGTAGTGGATAAAGATGGTTTATTATGCCATTTTTAGCAGAGATGGGTAGACGTATTACCCTGACATTGGGACTGACAATTTTTAATATTTTGGGGTTACAACAGTGGAATGGCATTATTGGAAATAAATTTAAAGAGATTATTTATTTATTTGCAGTTTGTTTTCCAGGATAGTCCATTGGGCTACAAGGAGCCCATTTTCAACGGAGTCCTGGGGAGAAAAGCACCAGAGAAATACAAGTAGTGCAGAAAGAGCACTAATCCATAATATACATTTTATTTATTTATTTACTTATTGATTGATTGACATTTGTTAACTGGGTTAGTCCAGCTGGGTTAGAAACCCATTTTCAGTGGAGACCCGAGGAGAAAAACTCCAGTTATATTTAATATACATGTTATCAGAGAATACAAGATAAATTTAGTTGCATTCAGTGTACGTTTTACAGAGAAAAACAATTTACAGTTAGTTACATTCATTTAATATTTTGCAGAAAAAGATTCCCATTAAGTCTACAATATGAGAAAGTTGTGTAGTAATGGTAAAACAAGGTCCAGGTACATCTAGAAATCTGCTAGCCATATCTAAAGATAAAGCAAGAAGAAGGGTAAGATATATATATATATATATATATATATATATATATATATATATATATATATATATATATAATAGGATGAGCAGAGAAGGGATTAAGAGTAGGATAGCATACCAGCATAATGCCTTGTATATGTAATAATCTTTAGTGATGAAGAATACCATGTGATTAGAAAGTGTATTAGTTTTATACTTTGAGAGATTTATTAGGCTGTTTTTAGCAGTCTAGGTAGAATGGGTGGGAGTTATGAACTTTGGAAGTGGGGGTTAGGAGAGGTTATGGCAGGGACAAGTTTTGGAGTTGAGCAGATGCTGTTTAAGTTCCTTTTTAAAAAGTGGGATGGGTGTATATCTAAGGGAAGTTTGTTCCAGGACTGGGCAATTGAGCATTTGTATAGTAATTTGCCCACATTTGTCTTTGGTGGATGGACTGCTAGTAGTTGCTGGTTTGAAGTGTGCAGGGACCGAGATGGGGAGTAGGTGGATACAAGGGTAGAGAGAGCTGGACAGGAAGATGGTCTGTATAGTATAGAATGTACAATTTGGAATTGTGATATTAACAGTAGCTGTGAGAATTCAAGCCATTGCAGGGAGTTTAGGGCAAGGCGTTGATGTGAGGTTATGTGAGAGTTGGTAATTAATCTAGCAATTTTATGATATGTTTGTTGGAGTTTAGTTAATGTAGTGTGCTTGGATATAGGTTAGTACTGGGGCAGCATAGGGAAGTGAGGGTAGGAGAAATGCCTGCTCTAGGGAGAGTCTAGCATTTGGAGTTAGAAATTTTTTATTACAATACAGCAATCTTAGTTTCTGTTTTGTTTTGTTTTTTTTTATACATTGGAGTAGGTGTAGGTTAAATTTGAGATCATCATCTGTTATGACACCTAAGAGTTTAGTTTGAGGTTCAGGCAGAATGACTGTGCTGTTGGAGGAAGTGATATTAAAAGTGGATTTACGATGGGAAAGAGAGCGGGGAAGAAAAGGCAAGAGCTTAGTCTTTTTGGGGTTGAGGATGAGTTGATTATCTGACAACTATTTTTCGGTGGTAAGAAAGGAGTATTGAGTGAGGCAATGTAGTTCTGAGGTGTTGTTTGAGATGGAGATGAGTTTGAGTCGTCTGCATATTTAATGAGGGAAGAGTTTTTGCAAGATGCGTAGAGGTCATTTGTGAAAACATTAAATAGTAGAGGACCCAAGATGGAGCCCTGAGGGACTCCAGTAGGGACTGAAATATAGGAAGAGTAGGAAGATAGCCATCTGACAGATTGTTGTCTACAAGATAGGTAGCTGGAGAACCAGGTAAGGGAGGCAGCAGATAGATTAAGGTTTGCAGGTTTGGTTAGGAGGATGAAGTGAGATACTGTGTCAAGGCTTTGGAAAGGTCAAGGAAGCGACAGGATATGAGTAGATTGTTGTCACGAGCCTCTGCTATGGTGTGTGTGAAAGATAGGAGGGCAGTAGATGTACTATGGTTGGAGCGGAAACCATGCTGTGTGGGAGTGAGAAGGTTTTGCTGGAGGAGGTATTTGAGAAATTGTGAGTGAATACATTTTTTCTAGTATCTTAGAGAGGGGTGATAGGATGGGAGTAGGACAATAGTTAGATGGGTCAGTAGAATTACCACCTTTATGGAGGGGGATAGTGAAGAAAGATTTCCAAATTGATGGAACTGTAGCTTCCTTGGATAGATCTATTGATAATAATTGATACAGGATAGGCTATAGAGTCAGCAGCAAGTATGAGGAAAGATGGGGGGAGATTATATGAGGAGGGAGGAGCAGTGTTTGTTTCAAAAGAAGTTATTTAATGTAGGAGGTGGAGACAGGTTGAAAGGAGAAGAGATTTTTGTTAAGATGATCAGGGGGGCTGGTGGAGTAGTTGTGTTTGAGTTGGAGTGAGTGAGGTTCTGGACTGTTTCGATAAAGTGCTTGTTAAGGAGAGTAGCGGTTTCCTGGGTTGATTTGTTTGGGTAAGGAGAGGGATTTGAAGGGCAACCAGGAGAGAGGATATTGTTGAAGGTAGCCCAGAATTTACGGGGGTTGGATTTGTTGTCTAGTTGAGCAGAGTTATAGTAGGACTTTTTGTCCTTATTAGTTAGTTTCTTGACTAGATTCAGCAATTCTCTATATTTTTGAAATAGGGGAGGTTCCTTTGTTTTATGCCAGGCTTTCCAGGTGCTGTCTCTTTTATGCATTAGGGATCTAGTGTCTTTAGAGAGCCGGGGACCATAACTTGATTTGATTCTAATTTTCCTGGAGGGAGCAAGGGAGTTAAGGGTGTTTAGGAAAATGTTGTTGAATTTGTTGACTGCGTCATCGAGTGGGAGAAGTCTAAGGATGGACCAGTCAAAGCTAGACAGTATGGAGTTGAATAGGGAGATATTAAAGTTAGATAGTTTAAGACAATCTCTGTAGTGGTGGGCCTTGTGTGAGTGGGTAGAGTGCCTAAGGATGTAAGTGGGGAGATGGTCACTTAGTCAGGTAAGGTAGTGGGGTTTTGGTAGAGGAAAGGGGAGTTAGTTAGAATCCCGTCAATGGTTCAGCTGGAAGATAAACTTCTAGAGAAGCGGGTGGGGAAAGTTATCAATTGATGGAAGCCATGGAGGTTGATACTGAGTTGGGGAGAGTCAGTGGTAAGTTTCGACCAGTCAATATTGACATCTCCTAGAATTAGGGTTTCATAGTGTATGTTATGGGTAAACCAGGATAGGATGTTTTCTAGGATAGGTATATTGTTTCCTGGGGGGATGTAGATGGCAGCAATGGCAAATTTCTTGTGTCGGTTAAGATGGCTGTTCAGGATGATAAGTTCAGCAGGGTGGAAGTAAGTGATAGGGATGGTGACAGGTGAGAGATTTAGGCCATCTTTGTAGAGCATGGCTACTCCACCTCCCTTCTTTGGGCTTCTGTCTAAGCAATATATGTTGTAGCCGGATGGGAGTATTTCTTTATTACTGATATGAGGTTTGAGCCATGTTTCAGATAAAGAAAGAATGTGCGGGGTAGTTTGGGCAATGCAGGAGTGATGTTCAGTAATTTTGTTGGTTAGGCTTTGTATATTAATGGAGTCAATAGTTAGTTGTTTCAGTAAGGGTGTTCTTGTGCTATGAGGATGGGTTAGGTTGTGAGAGTGAATTGATGAGGAGGTATAGGGAGAATTTAGTGATGTGAGATTGAGGGGAGAGGGGCCTGGATTAATAATTAATGGTTAATAATGTGATGTGAGTGAAGGTAATAGGACCTCTTGATTCAAACTCTTTGGCCACAAAGTGCCAAAATTAATGATAAACTTGGATTCCAGCTGAGATACTTTATTCAAAAAATCTGTTCCCCCAGTGCAATTCGGTCTGGCCAAAACACTAAAAAATAAATTACTATCAGATCCCCCATGTGCTCTTTGGTATATGTTCATTTTGTAAGTATTATGCCTTCTGTTCCAGGGTCAGTGATATGTCACTAGGGAACTAACAAGATGGTGATTAGGAGCAAAGCTGCAGAGTCATAATGTAATGTGTAGTGTCCAGTGACATAGATGTCCAGATTTGCTGAAAGAAGCTGCACAGTGGTGGTGATCCATCGTAGGTGAAAATTTCACAGCAAGTCATGCATCCTGTCCTTCAACAGATTAATGGTGGTTATCTGCATGAAATGGCTGTGAGGCCTCTTGCAGCGGACTGGCCACCTTTGACCAATGTGTTCTCCTGCCACGTATCCTAGGCATGTGATACGGTACAGTTATGTACCCGAGACACATGTCTGTGTTCCTACATGTCACACAACAACCAGTGTGCTGTTTGGTTGCTTGACAGGCATTATACGCTTGCAAGGCCAATGTAATGTCAGCAAAGTTGAACAAGTCCTCTATACATGCACGGAAATCCACATCTTTACTGGAAGGAGTGCCTACAAACGCTGCATGTCAGACTATCAACCCCAAAGGTGTGGCAACTTGACTCTAACTTTGCAGGACCTGCTGATGTGATGTGATGTGGAAAGTGTCCCCACCCCTCTATTCCTATGACACACAAACACATGTGACAGATGTTACTGCATTTCAAACCTTGCTAACATGGTGTCTCCAGCAGCAGTCATTACATATGGCATTGAACATTTTGCCAACATGCACAGCTCACATCCTGCACCACCTACACCCACATCACACACACCTGCATGTGTGCATCACCTTAACAAACATATTCCCAAACAGCAGACACCTCAGAAAATCCTGCCTCTGGAAAACACAGAACACATAATACTACATCTACCACTCTCTCACTGGTCAAACACCTGAGGCAAAACACAAAATCACACCTTTTATTCATAGGTGATTACATTGTGAGACACATTGTCTTTGTTAACAGGCTACATATGGGAAAGATCACAGTCACCTAGGATGATGGCTCCATACACACAGAAATTGATGGAAGTCAATAACTGCTTTAGCGCTTGGTGCCATTCTAAGGGATCTACTACATGTCTACCTGGGATGCCTTACTCAACAGACATCGATGCTTCACCAGTGATGGTCTTCATCTCTCAACCCTGAAATTTGGAGTACTAGCCAAGGCTACTGACACCCCCACAATGCATCTTATATGCACTGTCTCGAGGGAAAACTTTTCAATGAGAACACCATCTTCATACAACATCATGGTTATACTGCTACACGTTGTGAATGGCAACACTGAATCCCTGTCTGTGGAAGGTGTCCCAACCTTGGAATATGCAGACATGTGTGCAGTCAAGGACATCTGGTTCAAAACTGTGGACAGCACCACAGTCATACCAAACTACATGTCCTTCCACATGTTCAGACCTCAAAATGACAGTGTGCAAGGTAGTGCAGATGATGTATACATACTCATTAAGGATAAATACATGTCCAGTTTTGTAACATGCTGTGATTTCCCGGAGACACTGCAGGTGCCATTCGCTACTGGAAGGGTACATAATCAAGCAATTACTGGGTACAGGAGCAGCTACATGAATCCAGACACCCGTTGTGCATATTTAGATGTACGTGTGTCTATCAAGATGCATCATTACACCATGGTTTGGGGTGGCATCAAGTGACCACCAACTGTGTTGCTTAGATGTGCTGGAGCTCACTTGCCCAAAGGTTAGTCCACATCCTTAACTACAATGCCCTGGAGCAGTGCTGTGACATCCCCACAAGGGGAGCCAATGTATTGCATCATGTTTTTACCAATATAGGTGATCACTGCAGCCCCCCCCCCTACTGTGAGGTCCTCCCTGGTGGGATCTAATCAAAGATCAGTCTATTCAAAACTACCAGAACTAACTTCCCCCCTTGCAGACAATACAGACATATATTTACAAAGCAAGTTATTACCTCCTGTCGGATGGTATACATAGCTTGCATACACCACCCCCCTCAGATGGGACAGGCAAGTATGCCAAGCTCTACACCCATGTATTATGCAAGCAGCAGTACAACTGCGTGGACTCTGCTGTACCTGATATGAGGAACACGGGCTCCTCATGGCCCCTCAAACCTGCCTATTGAACAACTGCCATTGGCAGACTGTACAGTAAGCTGTGAACTTTGTTGTGTGACAGTTGGGGTGAGGATGCCTCCCCCTAAAATGGAGGCATAGCCTCCTTAGCTACAACAAGAACAATGTTATTGTGAAGTCATGTAGAAACAGTAAGTGACAAAATTAGCCACCCACACAAAGCAGGACCACAACATACAGTGTTGTTACATGTGTAACCTCAGTGGACATTCCCAGATTGTTGGTGAACTCGTACATAACGATAACACATATAATGGGTCTGTACTCATAGCTAACCTGTAGTCCCACAGGTTCTGCGTCAACTTCACTCCCCTGTCCCCACCACATGTGCCACATGACATTCCTACAACCTGTCCCATACCTTCCATATCTACAGAGCAGATCATAACTGGCTTCTCTATGGGGGATAGACAGCAGCTATTAGACATGCTAACATTCCAGGCTGCATCCTGCATGGGATCTGACAAAGATTACTAACATCATTGGGAACCACCTTGCAATCATACTGAAACCACTGGCTGAACCCCAACTGACTGGATGACGGCAACTGTTATACCCTTTCACGGAGGTGGTGCAGCCACTGACCACCATAACCAAGACCTCTTTGCTGGAGTTATCCATAGCTGTATGCCCATAGGGCAAATCATCATGGAGCTGATCAGCACACATATATGTGATATACACACAGCTGACTGTACACAGTTTGGATGTCTGGCAAGGGAGATCATGACTGTTAAACATGGTGGACATGTCCAAGGCAGTCACCAAGGACCTGGGTGAGGAGACATCAGGGCATACAGTTAGCCAAGCCATCTGACTATATCCCCCACTCATGACTCATTTACAAAACACCCACTTAGGCATCCACTGTAATATCATTGTAGGGGTCACTAAGTAGCCCATTGATGGCACACACACTCAACATAGGGACATCTGCCTCCAGTAGCTGATCTGTGAGCAGCAGTGTTCAACAGGGCTTAGTTCTGGGTCCTGTATTGCTTGGAATACATTTAACCATGATACAAATGAATACTGAATGTCTGTGACTAACAGTGTTGGCTGGTGCCTGCAAACTGTGAGCACTCATAGAATCTTTTATTTATGTCAATATTGTACAAGAGAGTATTGATGAACAAATGTCTGTTAACATACTAATGACCATAAACTCCATGCAAATATGTATGTAGTATCATTTCCATCACTGACACCTATGTACCTGGTAAGTAGCACATCAGTCGCAACATGTGATGCACATACTCAGGGGTGATACAACTGGGCACATAGGCCTGGTCACACACGTTTACACCTAATGTGCCTGAGATCACCATGTCTCCCTAGTGGTATCACAAGAATCATATGTCATAACTGAGGGCACAGTAATCCATAATGACATACTTATAACTTCCATGTACTCTTCCCTCAGTATGATAATGTCTGAGTGCAGTGGCCATTTGGTAATGTACCTTTCCAAGCACTACTGGCAATTGCTCACAACTGTCTGGTCCCTCACAAGGGAACTTCACGTCTTCAGTATCTGTTCAATGGGGATAGTCTGAAATTAGTGTCATTGTAGCCTGTGGCATATAGACTACTCAGAGGTGATCTCTGCCTTGCATACAGGCCAGTGTGTGACCCTGCTTGATTGTAAATGCTGCATATCTGTAGATGGCATGGCATGGCATGGTATATGGATTAATCACTCTAAGGACATTATTCTAGTATGTGACTTTCGTAATACGTGCTGGTGGGAGAGATCTGTCAAGCAGATTTTAACACACCTTTGAAACAGAACCCTGCTTAATGGCAAACAGAGCACCTCAGTCACCTCATCACATGCCATCTGTATGATTGGCTGGGTGACCATCATTTCACCACAGGCCTTCTGCCTGTGTCCATCTTGGACTTGGGCAATATGTGCTGATCATGTAAATAAGGGTATAAAGGGTAGTTCAAACGACCTATGGTTCCATAAGCTGATGTGAAATGCTCTAACAGCCACACACACAAACCTGACTCCATTGAAGATAGCAACACTTCCAATTATTGTTTACAGGACATGGCACGGCACACACATGTAGTGCAAGTTGGCTGTATGTAGATTAGAACACGTACCTATCTAATGGTGCACACTACAGATCACAGTACGTGATGCATGCAACACACGTCATGTCTGATATTACTCTCTCTTTAGAGCATATGCTTGATCACATCAGTAGGTGTAGTTGTGCTCAGGCATTTGGACGCCCACATCACCTGCTACAAATAAAATACTGCAAAACCCTACCTCTTTCTAAGTTACTGAGGTGATTATATTTATGCCATATGGACAGACACATGCATATACCAAGTGGCCTGGAGTGAGAATAGAACCCCTACCTATCTAGTTTTACACACTATAGATCACAGTACTTATTGCACTTGCCACAGCTTAAGTCTGATAATACAATGGCAGCTGGTAGGTAGTCTTAATGTAGATAAGATGACATCATCAGGCCTTATAGAAGAGGGCAGTTTGGAAGCCAGTAGCAACTTACAGGGCCAAAAAGTGCATAACCATTGCAGTTTAATAGCCAGTGAGGGATTCTTGGTTGTTATGCAGGGTGATACACATGTGCAAGCACACACACACACACACACACACACACACACACACACACACACACACACCTAGTGGCCTGGAGTGAGATGAGAACCCCCTACCTGTCTAGTCTTACACTACAGATCATGGTACTTATCGCATGTGCCACAGCTGACATCTGTTTTATATATGATTTCCAGAAAACTACTTGTGGATTGCACAAACTAGGCCTGTGTTGAACAGCATATGTAGCCTGCAGAGTGATATTGCTTCATACTGTTATCTGCGTCTAGTATCCTAGCAGTCTGGTAACTGTTATGTATATCCTAGCTATATATCTACAGTTATCTGTATGGCCATAAGTGGTTGTTTACACTTGGATGGATAAGCCTGTGAGCAGGAACAATGTGCCTTGTCCTTGAGTCCAGAGCTAACATTATACATTACACCATCTACTCATCTGTTGCTGTATGTGTGGTGAAATCCAGCAGGCACAGGGATCTGTAGGTAGGTGCATTATGTACTGTTGAACCCTTACTTTGGATCCTTTGAGCAACATTATAGATGTGTGATAGTGCAGCTTTACTCACCATTATTAGGGTATGTAGGACAATACAGACATCCGCACACACATGTATTAATATAACAGGGTGTATATATGTGTACCTGTGTGTGTGTATGATATGTATATGTGTTATGTAGATATATAGGGAGAGCCTGAGATGTATGTTTTTATACACATACACACACACACAAACACATATGTGTGTGTGTGTGTGTGTGTGTGTGTGTGTGTGTGTGTGTGTGTGTGTGTGTGTGTATATATATATATATATATATATATATATATATATATATATAGGTATATATGTATTTGTAAATACATAGAGATAGATATACTATGTATGTGAAAGACAGATAGTGACAGACTGATATGCATACACATATCTATACATAACAGGTCATTTTGATCAAGGTGCAACAGAATTGTGCTCAGTTTGTGTATGAGCATGCCCAGTGTGATTGTCAGTACTTATAAAGTGACTCCAGCCCACACCTACCTGTACTCCAGTCCAGGATTTTGTGTGTTACAGACAATGACATCTGACCCCTTTTCTCCAGTACTGCACTTCACTCAAAATGCCCGTGGCATTCTTCAGCTGTCTGATGTAATTAGTATGCGGCAGAGGGTAATAGTTACACCATGCACAAACTGACAGTCTATAAAGAAAAAACATATAATAATACCTCAAATCCAAAAGATGTGGATACTTCCAGATTAAAACCACCAACACCATCACTCCTGCTAACTCCCCGAGTCGACTGAGCCACACAAGCTGCTAGAGAAGACTCATTCATGACACAATCAACATCTTACATATGCATGTTGTTATTCCTGCTTTAGGTGAGGCATACAAATGTATGATCAATTTCTATATTACTGCCCTGAGATTGCCTGGCCTGCTGATATACCATTAAAGCAGTTATATGGGAACACTGCTGTGTTGGGGGTGGGGAAACAACATCACATGGTGTGCTGGGATACACAGAAGTCCAGGTATCATGTGACCCCACTGTTTAACATCTCCCTTGACTGATGTAGTGAATATTCCAACCATGAGGCATAGTGAATATTAAGGAACACATATTAGTAGACTGGGTATCTGTAATCCCATGTGGATGTTCCTTCTGTCCAAATAGCCTACTATATTTACTTGCATTAATGCAGCAAATCCATACATACAATACCATTTCATAGTAATCCTTTCAAGTACTGTGTAGGTTAGGGACTTACCTTGCGAATGCAGCAGTTGACCGACCCGTGTGTCAGGGTTGACTCTGTCTGATGCAAGCAGTACACAGCCAATACATGGATAGGTCCAGCTTATGTGGGTTGCCTGGCATCAATTTTAATATATGTATGTGAGTAGGAGTAAGCTGTCAGTCCTTAGGGCCCTAGGTTGTCAGTGAATGTGCTATGTGTTGTCTCTTAGCCAAAGCCAGGGCATACTGAGCACGCCAACATCTACCTACAGGGACATCAGCGGGGGGGGGGGTCCTCCTCTGAGTCCTCCTGTGACTGTGGCTGTGGTGACCTAGGCATTGGTGGGGGCTGTGTATCCCTTCCCTTTGATAATCCTGCTGCAGCTGTTTCCTCAGGATCATATTGTGTAGCATAGCACATACTGTGAACATGTGTGCACATATGGCTGGAGAGTACTGGGGGGCTCCACCAGATATATCTAAGCACTGGAACCATGACTTCAGAAGCCCAAACATGCTGTATGATGTCCCTAGTTTGTGCATGTGCCTCATTATGGTGTTCTTCCATGGGTGTGTGTGCATTTCTGATGGGTGTCATCATCCATGGTTCCAGGGTGGTTCCAGCGTGTAGCCAGCATACCCCAGTAAATGGCTGTGTGGGCTGTCCCCCTAACAAACATCTGGTACAGCTGTGATGTGTGCCAAATATGGGAGTCATGATAACTGCCAGGGCTGCCACACACATACATGGTAACCTCCTGGGCATTGCTCATGACCTGCTAGTTAATGGAGTGGCATCCTTTGCGGTTGACAGATTCTACCCTATTCACCAGGTAGTGCCTTGATGTGTACATGAGTGCAATCTATGGCACACACTACTTCAGGGTAGTGTGCTACATGGTAGAAGTGTTGCATATTGCTGCCCTTCACCTCAGCAGTGAGGGGAAAAGAAATGTGCTCACTGGTATGTGGTAGCATGGCATACAGGAACTGGTCGAGTACCCTGGATGCATATGCCTGTGAGACCCCCATCATGTACTCAGCTGGTCTTTGGAAAGTACCTGTAGCTAGTATCCTAAGGGCTACACATACCTTTGTTTCCACTGGGATGGGTTCCCCTCTGTTGGCTCTGGGTCTGAGTTGACGGCAGCAGAGCTCAGTGAGTTCTTGCAGTATGTCCCTGTCTTCCATGTAGCACTCTACAATCTCCAGCTCATGTAGCTGCTGGAAGGTTACCCTGGCCCTGAACACTCTTCTCCTTCTCTGTCTAGGCCTACTGTCAGCAGCAGCAGCACTGACTCCAGCATCTAGCACATGCATATGTAGCAGCCGCTAGCATTATCTCAGTTAAAATTCTCAAGTCTGTACTCCAGGGTTCCAGAGTATTTGGGGAAGATCAGAATGTAGGGTGTATACATACTTTATACAAGTCTGCTGTAGGTACAGAATGTGTGATTGGCTAACTAGGATGCATTCACCTGCCTACAATATAATTAACATAATTTAATGGCTCTGTTTTACACCCCCTCTGATGTCGGCTACATCTCATGTGAACATCAACATAGGTCTAAGCCTACATGAAGGGGATATGCGGACACGATTAATGCTTTTTGCTATTCAGTAACTCCACCTAATTTGCATATAGATCCATGCTCACAGTCTGGAAACTACATGCTTCATATCCCTACCACATTAGCAACAGCACCAATGCAGCATTGTACAGAGCCCAAATAAGGTCCTGTAATACGTTTCTGTCGCATAATATTCATTTCTTTTTTTTCCCATTTTTTGCACACTGCAGCATGCAGTGCAAACACGCCGAGATTATTAAAAAAATAAATAATTTAGCTTATTTCCTTTAATCTTTCTGACATACAGGATAATAGTTTCTCTCGTGTATGTGGCATTACATTTTCAGTGCATTACTGTCCATATATCTACAGTTTTACACTCCCTTTTGTCTGCCTGCACTCTTGTATGTGGAATTTTTCCTTGTTATACTATGGACACTGACATGCGGATTGAACAGATGCCGGTCTGCTTATTGGATCACTCTGCCTGCCTCATTTGCAAGAGATTCATCTGCTTATGAGGTGATTTGCATGCCACTGAAGTTTCTGTGTTTGCGCATGCATGCGTGCTGTTCATCAGTGCTTACTGAATCTCAGAATGTTCATGTCCATATAAGCAGGGCACGATGCCTACACACAAAAAAACATGCAGGCTTTATTAAATTCCTGCTGTAGAATGCATTTTTATGCCAAATGTAAAATAACCAAGTTCAGTCCAATTTATCACATTGTTTTTCAATGTCTAGGTCAGGCATTATAATTGGTAAATTTTCATTGGATAGTATCACATTATATTTGCTTTGTGAGGATAAGAAAAATACCCTTAGTCAGATTGTTGCAGATCTAGCAAGAAGTAAATGTGTGTGTTACCTACTAAGAATTTAGAGAATCTGTCGTTCATATTATATAGGGTAACTGGCTATAGCAACTGTATAATACTGTGCATTTTACTTGGGTATGACTGTGGTAATGAATGATTTATAAAGGAGAGGGCATCTCACTTCCAAATCAAACTGCATGTTTTGAATAACTGGTGTAGTGCATTTTATTGGACATTTTGTACAACTCAGCAGAAAGGCCGTATAGACTAGTACATTTTCTGTTTGTAATAGTCTAAGTAACTGCTTAGCATCAGATGCTGAGCTACCTTGGCACAGCTATCACTGGACAAAAATGTGGGTGTAAAACTAATGCTATTTTCCAAATACTTCCAAGCAAGTATTGTCAGAGACTGGTTCAGCTGCTGCAGCCCTTTCTGCATCATCCAGAGTAACTTGACTGAAAGGTCGATGTTAGTGGAGAAACAAAAGATTCATCCATGTCTTCAGAATGATAGTAGAAGAAAGGCAGCACAAGTCGGGGATACCCACTAACCTAATGGCTTTCATACTGTCTGATCTTTCACACTAATATTACTCCAGCAATCCTATCAAGCTTTAACATTTTCTGTACAGAGCTGTTTCATTTTTCTTTTTATAATACTTCTTTTGGAAGACATTGATGCAAGTTTTCTGATATTGTATGGAAACTAGAGTAGCCATCATAGTCTTCATTACAAGGCTATGGTAGCTGTCATTCTGACTTGGACTGTTGTGGACTAGACTGAGATTGGAAACTACATTGTTTAGTTGTTTCTTTCTTCAGTTGCCACAATACTGTAAATTTTATAAGATGTACATTTATTCTTAGTAGAACTCAATGGTTAATTAATGCAGGCACCTTGAAATAGAATGATGTCTTTATGTTCATCATTGTTTGAACTGAAGTTCTCAGCTAACTGATAAAGTGGTTGCAGTGTGAACTTTGTGGGGATGGACTGATATTCCTGCATATATTCAAAACATTGTAGATGTGTGGCTTACTCTGATACCTCAAGTTATTAATTTTAAGTGCCATGATTTGGGGAATCTCTCCCATGGACTGTCTGAGAATGTGGTGTAAGAGAAAGTTCTGCTGCTGGAGATGTACTTAATGCTAGAGGAGTATCAGAAGTTGATCAAGTGGGGATGTAAAGTATCTCATGCCTCCTATTTGGAAAGAAAACATAGAGAGATTATTACTTTACTCAGACAAGGGATTACATGGCAGACAGCAGATCTTTTAATAGACAAAAAGGGTAGAAATATTTTCATGCAATGCTTTCTTGGGGTCTCTCTGACATCTGTTCTGAATGTATACCTTTCCCTGAGCTCCATACAACTAAAAGTAGATATAATGCTTAGGGAATGGGTATTGTTTCAAGAAGAAGCAGGCCTTTTGCAGGAGACTGGAACATATTGTTCAAGCCAGGTGTAGTGCATACTCGGCTTAACTCTTTTGGAATCAAAAATATTGCTGTTACCCAAGATTCTTTTCCCTCTCTAGGCCTGATAAGATTGTAACAAAGGAACATGTGCACCTAATTATCATCTTGGAGTACATACCTACTATATCGGATTGCTCTCTTTAATGATCACCTTTCAGTTACAACATGACAGATATGTGTACATTAACCTATTTTAAGAGAGGGCAATTTAATGCAAGGCTGTTACAGTTTTTGTAGGGGAGGCAGCAGATACCTGAAAGGACAATGATGTATGTTCGTCATATTGATCATTGCTGCAGTAGCCTAAGCTATATAGGTTATATCCTAACAGCAGGACAAATTCCAAAGCTTCAAGGTGCCTTCCACACACCCAAACCATTAGACAGCTCATGCTGAGATGACTAAAAGGCAAGTCTGGGCTCCAAGCCCTTCAGAGCTTTCCTGACACTGAAAAGAGTGCTCCTCTGGGGGATTTCTAAGACTGACAGAGAGCTAACACTGTTCCATTACTTGACATGTATATTCCTTTCTGGGGCAAAAAAAATTTCCCTATTACTTTTTATGTTTTAACTACTTAACTGACTACAACAACTATTTTAAATCTACTGAAATGTAGTTTTATTGACTGTCACATTACATTTATATACTTTTAAACAGGAGTGCACCTTTTTTTTACTTTTATGTTAAAAAGTTGTTAAAACTACTTTTTATATGGAGAGATTGTATTTTTTTATGTTTTGGATCTATTGAAATGATTTAAAGCCCATTTCACTGTGTTTTTTGTGGGTAAATAGTGACTTCAGTGTAATTTTCCTGTTTTACAAACTACTGCTGCTAAGCTTCCCTGGGAAACAAGTACCATTTTTGGATTGACCTTGGAACAAACTACCAGTTCGTGGGTCAGACATTCTTCCAACCACAAAAAGAAAAAGGTAACTAAGCAACCTTTGCCACCACAGTAGGATAATTTGTCTCAGCCACAGGTGGGTGACTGCTGGAGCTAAAGTTGGTTCTTCAAACCACTCATCATCCTTGGATCCCTCTTGTGTTGTTTATACAGCCGCTATGGACCAGAGATTAGTCACGCTTTTGGTTGCTTTTGTGTTCCCCTCAGTGTGCAAGGTGGAGCCATTGTTGTTGGTCTCAGGAGAAGGAATGTGCCCCTGCATAACCAGAATGTTGTGCCCATCCCTGGGGAAGCTGTTGGCAATAATAGGTCTGTTTGCCCAAAACTTTTCTGTCAAAAAGAAACAGAAATCTAAACATTTAATTTCTCTTTAGTAGTTTCTCTGGGCAGGGGTAATTTACTGACCTTGGCTTAGGGTCTTGTACAGGCTATTCACCCTTCTTATAAGATAGTTACTGGTAAAAGAAAAAGGATATCCTCTTTTCCTGAAGAGATTCAGTATCTTGAATCTTTAGGGGAATGTGAACCAATGCAAGTTTTCTCCTTAGATTTCTGATTCAGATTCAGGGGAGAGTATGATATCAGATCTCCCAGTGAGAGATTTGCTTTCTTTGAGACTATTTCCAGAATGTGCTAGTGCTTTCGGTGGAGAACATTGACATTCCTCAATGCCTCTGAGAGTAATACGAGTTGCTACAAATGGAATTTCCAGAACCTTCATCCATTCCCCCAGTGTTGTCGGCATTGAAGGATGTTTTGGTTTCAGCCTGTAGTTTCCCTAATGGACAGCCTGCTACACCTAAGAAAGCAGATAAAATGTGCAAAGTTACTCAGTCTTCCAAGTTTTTATACACTAATTTCAGACCTGACCCAGCAGTGACAGCCTTAGTTAATCCAACTGCTGCCAAACATTTTGTTAATTCTAATCCTTCTCCTTCTGACAAGGATGGTGAAGTTATTAAGTTTGGGGGGGGGGGGGGAGTGCATGCTTCTGCAAATTTGATTTTTAAAATTTTGAATTGTCAGGCTCATATGATAGTTATTCTCATTAATTGTGAAACTATAAGGAATGTTTAGCTGCAGTTTCCTTTTGTGAAGATAATCAGTTTTGTTTGGCTTAGTTTCTTCCATTTCTCAGGTCACTACTCATTGCTTAAAGTGTGTTTATGCCTTTGGAGATACTGCATCCAGTATGTTGTCACTGGTGCTGTTTTAATGAGGTTTGCCTGGCTGCATTCTCAGAACCTCCTTGAAGATGTCAAAAGTGACATTTTGAATTCTCATTTGGATAGAGATTTCATTTCTGGACCTCCTGCAGGAGAGGTTATCAAAGAATGTGGTGAGAGAGGTAAGCTAATTCAGTGAATTTCTCAGATTTTCAGACCTTGTTTTCTAATTTTCCAAGGGATGTTTTGCTCCCTCATTCAATTTTGGCAAGAAACAAAATGAACAGACTCAGCAGAATGCTGGTAAGCAGACTTTTAAAAAGTAATGAGCGATGCCAAAGAGGTTCCAAAAAGAAAACTGGAATATTCAGAAAAAAAAGACAATCAAATAAGGGTGAGTGACTATTTAAGGGACATTGCCTCACCCGCAGTCACACCCTAGCAGTCTCTTACCCATTCCAGAAAGTCTGAATCTCCATTTATGTCTTTGGCAACAAATTATTTCAGCCAAATGGGTTTTGAATTTGATACATCTAGGATACAGATGGCAGTGGGATGAAATTCCTCCTTCCCAGGGAATTAATCCTCATCCAGTAAATAAAACATATCTCATCCCCTCCTACCATACAGCATGTGCTTTCTCATGGGGTAAAAGAAGAGGTTCCTCCTTCTCAGCTGTAAAAAATAATTTTATTCAAGAATGTTTTTAGCGCCAAAAAAAAAAAATGCCTTGTGACCAGTTCTGGATCTTTCTTTCCTAAATTAGTTTGTGATAGTACCCGAGTTTAAAATGCCTTTACTTCACAACCTGTTACCCTTTCTTCCTCATTCCAGTGTTTTAGTAACCTTAGATTTAAAAGATGCATATTATCACATTCCTCTTATTCATCCAAATTCCAGGCATTTCTTAAGGTTTTTTATGTCTGGATCACATCAATTCTCTGTCTTACCCTTTTGACTATCCACTACTTCAAGAGTGTTCACAAAGTGTCATAGCCTATTGCAGGCTACAGGGTATCCACATTTTCTCAATATTTAGATGACTTACTTATCTACTCTCCTTCTCTCTTTATACTTATTCCTTCTAAACCTATATAACATTTGACTAATAAATGACTCTATCTACTATTTACATCCAACTCTCTTCAACTTACTTTAACCTCCTTCCCCATTCTATAACTCCCTACCCCTTGTTTTCACTTTTTTTCACATTTGTTCTCCTTCTAATTAACAATTGTCTCTTACTTCCCTACTCAACTGCCTCTCTCTCCTTTCTCTACTTTTACATACTTATTCCTACTACTCTGTTTACTTTCCAATACCCTTCCTACTTACCATGCATGTTCTTCAGGAACTATCCTCAAGTTTTCTATACTCTTCTATTTGCACTGCATTTTTGCTACAACTCACAGTTTAATTTTATATTTTTGTTTAAAATACTATATAACACTATGTCTTATTCATCATTGCATTTTATGTTATTTTTTATTGTATTCTTTACTTTACTTTACTGTTTATTGTATTGTATTTTATATTTATCTTTGTAATTTTGGAGCTTTTCTCCCCGGACCTCCACTGAAAACGGGTTCCTTGAGCCCAGTGGACAACCCCGGTTATCAAAATAAATAAATCTTTGCAGAGTCTTTTTCAAAGTGTCAGGAATCTGTCACTTTAGTGAGATATCTCCAGACTGGATTTCCAAGAGAACATTCAAAAGTGTTTTTAATCCATCACTCAGGATTGTGATTCTGGGATGTCTGGTAGACACCTCAGTTTAAAGAGCTTTTCTTCCACAAGAAAAAAAAATAGAGCTGTATTTATATTTATTACAGCCACTCCCTACTCAGGGTTTAGTCACTGCAAGGGATTACCTCAGGATTCTGGGTTTTATGGCACCCATGAGTCTCATAATACCTTTTCCAATACTTGACGTGAGAAAGATATAATGTTTTCCCAGTTCCAACATCCATTTTCTTTTCAAATTCGAGTTCTGGAAGTGGAGACATCAAATATCCCTGAATCTGGGTCTTCTATTCTCCTTTGCTGCTCCAAAGTAGTCAGTCACTACAGACTCCTCTGACTTTGCTGGGAGCATTATCAAGGGAGATAAAAGGTCTCTGTGACAAGAAGGACATGCCAAAGCACATGAACATAAAAGACATGCTAGCTCTTATCAATGCTCTCAAGGCTAAGAACCTCTTCAAGTAGTTGCAGACAATACCACAGTGATATTGTACATAAACAGGCGAGAGGTGACCAAATCTTACCACCTATGCAGATTAGCCATGGTAGCATGGGATATAGATTTACAGCATAGTCTCACTTTATAGGTATATCCTACATTCTCTCAGAGCAACACTGTGTGGCAAACAAGCTGAACAGGACAAAGGCAGACCCTCATGAATGGAAATTAGATGAGCAGGCTTCAAAGATATAATCCATCTTAAGAGAGTTCTTCAGATAGACCTTTTTGCCTCCTGTGTGATCAATCAAGTGGGAAAATTCTGCTCCAGAACTTATTGCAAGAAGGCCTGGAAGACCGATGTCTTTTCTTTTCCTTGGACAGGGCTGCTGCTGTATACTTTTCCACCCTTTCCACTAATATCCAGAGTATTTTGGAAAATTCAGAAGGCATCCCCAAAGATCATTGTGGTGACTTGTTTGTGGCCCAGGCAACAGTGGTTCTTATTTTTTTGGAACTGGCCGTGGACAATTACCACAAGCTTACTCATGGACTGGGTCCAGCCACACAAGAAAAGGGGTGTTTGATGCATCCCAACCCCAAAGCATATACAGCTGACTGCCTGGATATACTTTTTAGGCACCTGTTTACTGAGGAGAGGCAGTGGGTACTAATGGAGGCAAGAAGGCCTGCTACTAGAAAATCATGTATAACCAAATAGAAAGGGTTTCCTGGTTGATGCCAACAAAAGAGCCACTGCCCATTCAGGGCTAGTGTTTCTTCTGGTTTTGCTATGTTTGTATGAGTTACTGTCCTGTGGCTTGTCTTACTCCTCTATCAAGGTTCATTTGTCAGCCTTTTCAGCATGTTCGCCCATGGATCCCCCTCTGTCAGTGGATTCTTATGTCAAAATGTTTTTGAAAGGGGTGCTGCATAAGAGACCTCCAAGAAAACTGGGGGCTCATCATTGGGATCTTAATCTATTTGAAACAGCTCATCTGGATGACTTGAGGTTCTTAACATGGCAAACAGCTTTACTGATTACTCTGATCTCTGCAGGAATAGTATCTGAGTTGCAAGCTCTTATGGTGGGTGAGCTTAGCTCATATTACACAGAGACGGGGTTTCTTTGAGAACTAATCTTTTTTTTTTGCCTAAAATGGTATCCAAGTTTGCTTTAAGCCAAACTTTCCATCTTCCTGTGTCATTTCCTGAACCCAAAACAATTAAAAACTTCTGATCAATTGCTCATTTCTCGTGAAGGTAAGAATAAGGACAACCTGAGTCAAAGCAGACTGTTTGCAAATGTTTGGTTCAGGCTGTTACCTTTTGTTATCCCCATCATAACAAAACTATTCCAGCCAGGGTCAATGCACACTCTACCAGGGTCATGGCATCATCTATGGCTTTTTGCAAATGGTTGGACTCTAGAAGTGTTCTAGAAGCAGCAGCTTGGTCTTCTGTATATACTTTTACAAAGCACTGGCAGTCTAAGGGGGAGGAACCATCCAATTTGATCTACTATTTCCCAGCAGTATGAGTAGATGAGAAGAGATGAGAATAGGAAAGTGTTTCCAAAGACAATTTATAGTAATGAAAGTTTACTGAAAAGCAATACTGGTTGGCTGGGTGGGCACTCAGTATTATTGATTTATGGAATATAATGGTAGAGAAATGGTACTTAACTGCTTACACAACTAACACTTATGGATGATAGCAATGAAAGAGACAAGGACGGGGATGTATGTAGTCAGATTGCAACAAGGAGTGCAAAACCGAGACTGGCTTTTAAAATTCACACCAGTCTGAGAGATTTAGAGAAAAATCCAACAGAACTTTAACAAGTCGGAGATGAAATCAGACACTAAACCTTGAAGTCTACAGTACTGCAAACCTCCAAGATGGCTAATCAAGCTGTTTGGTTAAAGAACAAAATAATGCACTTATAACAAAATGTTTCAAAAACAATTCTGACGGAGTATTAGAATAAAACAAGTGCAATATAGTTGCTTACCTTTCTGGTGTAAAGATACTCAGAAGAGCCATTTCTTTTTGTTTAAAAACATCCACAGAAGTGGTCTAAATCCAGGCAAGCCACGATGGTCAACCACGAACCCAAGTCCATATTGATTTACAGAACCGAAGAACAAAGGGCAGCAGAAGTCCATGCAATGAGCAAAACAGATCCGTAGCAAGCAATCTGTCCAGTAAAAGTGAACTTTAAACTTGTGACATCTACTCTAAAAACCACCATACTCCCTGTAACCAATATCTCTGTATTGAAGAACTTCAAAAGGATGAACTCTGTGCAATTTTTGTAATGAAATCTCTGAAAACATAAAAATACTACTGTTGAGACCAACAAATCTGACAACTTTACTAAGAAATTTTGTTTTGCCCAGTTATGCAAATGCATAGTGTTAATAGTCCCAACCAGAGCCAAATGCAATGAAAAATTTAAAACAAACCCCCTTTTAGTGAACCAGCATAATAAAACTTCAGAACAAAAGAAGAAAGTTATTAAACTATACAGTAAGGCTAGAACTTCACAGAATAAGGATAGTATAAGAAATATCGTCAAAATACTGAAAAACACCATGAGGATCAGTAAAGCAACCCATGAAGCATAAGTACCTTCTTTAGCTACAAAAGAAAACTAATGATTAGCACTCAGTGCTGTTTTGAATGTTTTCTTAAGGGGCCCGAAGTCTAAGCGAAATGACATAGCAAATATATTAGCAAACAAGTCCTCCACAAACTATCCCCATGAAACATCTCTTCTAATATAACCCATCCTAGAATCCCCTGATAGATCCTGTCATTAATAAAGGACTTATCATTTTTGTAAAACATATTTGGCAAAATGGCTAAGATGTTCTTTGTGTTTCACTGTTGCAGTCATCACACTTGGGTTATATGCCTGCAGGTAGCCTTCAGTCAGCCCGAATACCAGAGTCTTGGGATTTCCGCGTCGGATGCTGTCACCTCTTCCATGATGTCAGGGGCATAAAACATGCAGCTGACGCCATTTCATCAGCTTTTCTTGCTGTGTGGGAGCCCGAAGCAGAAGCAGATCACAAGTGCTGGTCGGCCACTACCTGAAATTTTCATTTTTCGAGTTTCAGACCTGAAGTCTTCTAAAGCTAAGTTCCCCGTTAGGGTTCCTTTTTTCTTGCTCTAACCGATGTCAGAAAAAGTTAACAATTGTCTTGCCTGTGGAAAGCAAATACCTCACAGTGATTTTCATTCTTAGCGTCATCTGTCTAGGCCCAGACCACAACGTTCCTCGCTGTAGGTTTTGTGCCTTGTTTAATGCCTGAACTATTCATCGTCAGGCTATCTTTGTTGCTAAATTCTTTCACTCCCGTTCTCCGTATTCCGAGAAAATGTAAAGATAAAGACAGAGACAGACCGCCTAGGTCCAAAACTGCTGACGACGCTTCCATTAAGCTAGTCGCCTGTCAACCAGTACCCAGATGCTTTTGCAGCCCCTGATACCCGCTTCTACAGATTTGCAGGCCTCTGCTGAGTCCCATTCGGAGTCCTGTATATGCCGCAAGATGCTTCTTCGACTATGGAACCTGCGGATGTCTCTACCTTGGATGGGTCCAGAGCCACTGTGCAGGCACAGGCTTCTGAGGGTGTATTCCAACCTTCTGATGTTCGCATTAAACGACAGCTTCGTTTTTTTGACTAAAACTACCGAGTTTCTCAGGGCCAGAGTTCGCACTACGCCTATAAAATGGACTACCAAAGCGCATACTCAAGCCCCCTTGCCACAGAAACAAATGCTTAGAATGGCTGAAGACCTTATAACTTTAATTAGGGAAAGCCAGCCTTCCACCTCTAAAAGACAAAGAATTGATTTTTCTTCTGATTCTACAGACCATGAGTCCAATGACTCTGATCCCCAGGACGTACCCTTATCTACCTATGAGGATTCAGATGCAGAGGATTCCATATCCTCTGTCTCCCCTCCAAAGGACTTTTCTTTTGGTGAAACCTTGCATACTTTAAGAGGGCATTTCCACTGGTAATGCCAGGACTACCCTCAGTCCAAAAAGAGATTCAGAATTTTTAGACTTGCCTCAGCACAGGCCTCTAGCTATACCCACATGTCCTGGACAGTGTAGATTATGTCTTCATGGAATCCGGTCTTACTCCTGATACTTTACCACCACCAGCTCCTAGAAAGCATGACAGGTACTACAGAGTACCTGACTCTCACAAATTTCTCTTTAAGAATCTCACTGTGGATCCAGAGACTATTTCTCAGGGACCTAAAGGCATTAAGGCTACTACAGCCAAAAACCCTACCCCTTCGGACAGGGATTCTAGAGGTTTAGACAGATTGGTTAAGAAGGTATATACCTCTGCTACTCTTACCATCAGGGCTTTGAATTGCCAGTTCCACATGTTGAAGTACCAGCAGCATATTATGGAACTAATTAAACAAAAAATGTTGTTGCTTCCAGATTATACAGAAAATGATTTACAAGAGTTAATGCATTCTGCAAACCAAGTTAGTAAACATACTTTGCAGTGTGGATTTGATGCCTTAGAAGCATCTTGCAGGACTGCTGTCACTGGGTCTATACTGAGAAGGCATGCTTGGCTGAAGGAGCAAATCTTGCCAGACCATGTCAAAGCAAAATTGCTAGATACTCCATTAAACCAGGAAAGTTTGTTTGGTGCAAACGCAGAAGTTCTTAAAAAGATGAAGGAAAAAGCTAAATTTATTCAAACTGTTAAAGATTTCTTACAGGTGCAGCCACCAAGATTCAGTAGGCACTGGCCTTCTAAAATCTGCTCCTTTCCAGTCCCTCCCAGGCATTCTCAGTCCACCATCCCAAGGGCAACAGGCCACCAAGTCTCAGGATATGCAGAGTTCTAAACAATGGAGTGCTCCCTCCTCTAAAACAGGGAGTGGTAATCAACCCTCGTATGGAAAAAGTTTACAATGACTTGTCTATCTTGCTTCCCAGCAAAGCCCAAGTACTTGCACCCCTAGGAGGAAAACTCGCCCTGCATGCAAAAAACTTGATCTCCATTACCCAGGACCAATGGGTCCTAAACATTGTATCCCAGGGATGCAGATTCCACTTACACTCTCTACCAACCCCAATTGGGTTGCCAGACCTTCCTCCAAATCAGTGGGCAGAGGCTCAAAAGTAAGTACTTTCTCTTCTCAATATCAGGGCTATTCAACCTGTTCCAATAGAGCAAAGGGGACAAGGTTTCTACTCCAGACTGTTCCTGGTGCCCAGAAAAGAGGGCTCTTGGCACCCTATTCTAGATCTGTCAATTCTCAACACCTTCTTGGTGGTCCCAAAATTCAAAATGCTGACTGTGCAACAGCTTCTTCCTATGCTAACCAAAGATGCCTGGCTAGCCATCCTAGACTTAAAAGAAGCTTATCTGCACATCCCCATAAGGGAATCTTGCAGGAAATATCCATGTTTCAGGGCAGGCTCTATGCACTGTCAGTTCTCTGCACTTCCCTTTGGCTTATCTACTGTGCCCAGGGTATTCACAAAGTGTCTGGCTCCAGACACTGCATACTGCAGGCAGAGAAATATTCAAATTTACCCATATTTGGACGATTGCCTGATTCAGGCAGACAGTCTGGAATTGCTACTTCAGCACCTGGCATTTGTAAAGAGACTTACATGGGAAAACCTCTCAATTTATGCCTTTCCCCCTCTGCCCTCCTTCAAAAGTACTGCTCAAGATCAAACAAGACAGGCCAAGGACAATCCTTATTGCACCAGACTGGCCACGCCAGCACTGGTACCCACTCCTATGCAGTCTGACAGCAGTGCCACCCTGGCACCTACATCAGACCCCCTCCCTGCTGTCCCAACAGGAGAGACAGATTTTGCATCCACAGGTGCAAACCCTGAACCTTGCAGCCTGGCTTATTCCCTGAATACACCACCAGCAGCCCTCAGCAAACAGGTGATGGATGTCATCCTTGAGGCCAGAAAGCCTAGTACTAGGAAATCCTATTCAGAAAAGTGGAAAAGATATAGTTCTTGGAGCCAGTCTCCAGGAAAGGACACAACTGTGACCACCTTACCTCAAATCCTGGATTACCTAGCAGAGCTGTTCCACAAAGGCCTATCCTTCTCATCTATTAAAATTCATGCCTCTGCCAGCTCAGCTCATTACAGTACTGAGCCACTTCTATTTTCACACCCTCTCATCAAACAGTTCCTGAGAGGAGCTAACAATTTAAGACCCCCGAGGAGAGCTCCCACCCCTGCCTAGGACCTTAACTTTGTAGTAGAGAAGCTCACGCTTCCCCCTTTTGAGCCTGCTGCTGCAGCAGAGTTAAAATTCATCTATTGGAAAACAGCCTTACTTCTAGCCATCACTTCAGCAAGAAGAGTGTCTGAGTTACAGGCACTAATGGCTGTGGAACCCTTCATTATTTTCCATGCGGACAGGGTTTCCCTCAGGACTAACCCATCATTTATGCCCAAGGTGGTATCCAGTGTGGCCTTAAACCAGTCCATCCATTTACCAACCTTTTTCCCTAATCCTCAGAATAAAGGGGAAAGGATTCTGCACTCCTTGGACATGCACAGACAGCTCAGGTTCTACCTTAACAGAACTAAACCTTTCAGAAAAATTTGACCAGCTACTAGTCAGCTTTGCTACATGGGCAGAGGGCAAAGCCATTTCAAAGCAAACCATTTCCAAATGGATAGCACACTGCATCCATTTTTGCTACAAACACCATGGAAAACCTACCTCACAGGGGATCAGAACTCATTCCACTAGGGCTACCTCAACCTCTACAGCAGGGGTGTCCAACCTTTTGACTTGCAGGGGCCGCATTGAGTGAACAGAAATTGTCTTGGGGCCGCATATAAAATATATCATATAGTTAACTCTTTCGCTGCCACGGGAGACCAAAGTCTACCTCCTGGCTGTACTGTAGGTGCATTCGAACAATTAATAAATGTAATAAATGCTTAATATTTGCCTTAAAATTCTAATTCTCATTCTGATTTTAATTCTCTAATCTAACTGTTAATTCTAACATCTTAGTTAATATATAGATTTTTTTTTTACAAATAAACAGATATTCACTACAGCACTAGCATTTCTCAGTGGGAAAACCACTCCAGAAGTCCATCTACATACAATGTCAACATTAGTAGTCATACAATACTATAATCCACAAAAATAAGCCAACAAATTTGCAATAAAGTAAAGAATTCACATTACTGACTTAATAAAACAATTCTGAATAAGCTACAAGAGGGTCTCACCCAAACAAATGACTGGTACCAGAAACATGGCCTCAAGCTAAATGCCAACAAATGCACAATCATCCCCTTTGAGGAGAGTGATGTCCCCACAAATTATCACATTAATAACAATGTTGTAAGCACACAGTCAGTTGTGAGGTGCTTGGGCACCCAGGTTGATAGAAACCTGACTTTTGACCAACACGTCTCCGTTGTACGGAAAGCTTTTTACATGGCCCACCTCATTAGTAAGGGTATCTCATCCAGGGACAACAAGGTCATAACATCCCTGTATTCTTCCTTTACAAGAGCAATTATTGAGCGCAACACCCCTTTTGGCAAGTGCCTCAGCAAAATACCATGCCAAAAGAAAGACTACAACCATTTCTGACAAAAAAAGGTCAAAGGACTGAGTTCACTTAGTTATCCAAACAGACTAAAAAGCTTCTTGCTTTCCTCTGTCTCTCACTGGTCCCTATAAATTTCATCACTGGCTTGCTTTCCAGGCTAAGAAAGATCCTGCCTTAAGAGACTTTATCCACCTCAGAAATACTGGTTATATTTAAAACACTCACTACAAAGACCACAGCCTTCACTGCAACATAAACAAGCCACTTTGTATGGACAGGTTCTTGACACAAAAACTTTCAACTTCTGTAAAAAGCTCCTCTCATTATCAAACAATGTAGTTCAACAACACTACAACTGGATGGATAGCCATTTATGTACTCCTTAAGTAAGAAGCATAGCCTTCATCAAACTGGAAGGAAAATCCACATACTAAACTTTCCCAGCTGGATGGCTAAGATCTAATATTGGTTACTCAAGTCTATTTGTCTAAGAAGAGGGGCCTATTTAACTAAGAATTCCATTTGCAAAAATATATTCAGTATACATATTAAATCTGTCTCTCTTATATATATATATACACACACACACACACACACACACACACACACACACACACACACACACACACACACACACACACACACACAAGGAGCCCCTACTTGTAAAATAGGCAACCTCAGTAATCACATGACAGTCTCACTGATTGAAATTGTCTGGAAGTCAAAATATCTGAAAAAAAAATCATAATAGAGATGGATTCATCCATGCATTTTCCCACCACCAAAAGGACCATCAGTAAATCAACAAACAACTGCTCAGCAAAAATTAAATCAATAAGAAATCTATGAACTCTCTAAGATCATACTACATACTGGAGTAAACATATAACTTCCCTCCAATCTAAAGCCATTTGACATTCAGCCATTTTAATTTGTGCAGAAGTTATTCACAGGCTGACCGTTTACTAAGCTGTAATGCTGACCATCGCTTTTGAAAAAAACAAATTCCCACACTTTGTCAATAGCTCAAAGTGAAGAAAGGATTACTTTTTTTATTTATTATGAATTTATTTAATTTTGGAAAACATCTTTAAAACTGTTAAATTGATCACACACCCAGAAACACAGAAAAGTTATTGTGATAAGTAAGCCACAGACTGCTGCAAGAAATCAGTCACAGCACACTATTCTTATGAATGAAGCATACCTGTCAATTCCAAAATAATTAAAGTAGCATAATAAGAAAGTTATTTGCAAGGTTACATGGCAGTTTATATTGGAAATAAGTGGAGATATTTAAATGCTGTTTCTCATAATTATGCTGAAAAGTCTTCCAAGGTAAATACAACCTTCTGATTTACAATGGAACCATACCTCTCAACCTTAGAGCAAGAATTCTGGACAAAGCGAAAAATAAAATTGGGACACAGGCCCAAAAATAGTTATGCATCACAGACACCATTGAAACAAGTGTAGCTGCAAACATTATACATCACGTATAATGTTTCTATCCCATTATTGTCAGTTAAGCATTTTATGGCTTATTCAATCCTGCCTTCTTTTGCAACAAAGAAAACCATACTTTGAAATGACAAATCCATTAAAAATAATAAAACACATTGCATCCACATCCTGCAACTTCCTGCCTGCAAACAACCACAGAGCTTTCACTGAAACTAGGTCTGCTTATTTCCACAGAATGACACCTCTCCCTAATTAAGTGTAATGGTATACAATCTACCAGGATCTGGACTACCTGAAATAAATTAAATTATGGCCTGTAAACTGCAAGTGCACTTTGTTTAATTAAACTACATTTCAAAGCCCACTTGCTGTATTTTTTCAGTAACATCCCAATATCCATTTCCAGGTCACTTTACAAGACATTGGCAGTGGTAGACTTAGCATCCTCCAGATCCATACAGGACCACACTCATACTGCTAACATTGTCCATTAAATGTAAATATCCATCCACTGTAAATGGCAAGAAGCTATGTCTTAAAAAAATCTATTTTTGGCATTCCTAGTACCCAAGTATCAGGTTTTGAAACAAAGAAACATATTCTCCACAGTTTGTAAATCTCTGTCTGTAATAATCATCTACTGTTGCAGCACTCCCAACACAAACACACACATGCACACTAAAACCCCCAACATTTAAAAAATGACATTGTGCCCACCTGATTTGCCAGTATTGATGATCCACCAAAGATATGCTTACTGTTGTCCAATCTACCACTGCTTAGAACCCACCAATGACAAGACAATAAACTTTATATGCCACAGTCCCACATTAGTCAATCCACTACTGACCCATTAACCCTAGGCTGCTGTCTCATTCTTACTCCCTGGGACTGCATTACCTTGGATGACTACTTTTATTTCCTAAGCAAAAGACACAAATTGAAAGATGAGGCAAAAATCCAGACATTCTTCGAAAATCCATACAGTTGAAAAGTATGATTTCATATTGAATACGACACTCTCCCTGTCAGAAAAGCTGCAATTTAATGAAAGTGTACTTTTAATGTAGGATGCATTTGTGAGCTAACTTGTTTGTACATTAGCCTCTTTGTGCATGTGTCTCTCTCTGTCATGCACACATAAACACACACACTCCTACTTTCACACACACAAACATTCTGCTTTCATGCATGCACTCACTCACACCATACTTACCTATTAACACAGGTTAAGTGCTGTCTTTTTAAAAGGCAATGGCAGCAAATCCATAGACTAGTCCCTCTTCAGCAAGAACACACACATTGATTCTTTGGCACGAAATAATGGCGCGAACACACAGACCCTTCTTTGGCGCAAAAAAATCAAAACTAGAAGGATGCTTTGGTGCATGCGCACACCGATGTTAGAGTTACAGGTCACGGGCGCGAAAAACACAACAAAAAAGTATTTGGGGCATGCGTACATCGATGTTGGAGTTAGAGGTAGAGGGCCACATGGCAGAGCTCTGAGGGCCGCAGGTTGGACACATCTACTCTACAGCATTTCTCAGGGGAGTCCCTACCAGGGACATCCTGGAGGCTGCAACCTGGAGTTCTATACATACCTTTACCAAGCATTACCACTTACCTATTTTTTCTAAATCCACAGCTGGATTTGCCAAAGCAGTCTTACAAGGCCTGATAGCCAGCCCTAATACTTCTTGACTGCCTCCACCCTTCCTCAGCTTTGGGAATTAACCCAAGTGTGATGACTGCAAAAGTGAAACATGAAAAACATAGTACAGTTGTGTACACTTACCATAAATGTAGATGTTCGAGTGTATTCACTGTTGCAGTCCTGGTTACACTCCCTCCAGCCCCCTGACTTTTCTATTCTTTCTACCTATCCTCTTTTTGGCCATATCTTATGGCAATGGTATTTACTTTTTACTATAGGTGTTCCACACCATGTAATTGCTTCCTGTTTTGGGGGATGCTGACATCTGGGGCAAGAAAAACTAATCTAACGGCATCGGCTGTATGTTTTATACCCCTGATGACCTGACATCATGGAAGAGGTGACAGCATCCAAAGCGGAAATCTCAAGACTCTGGTATTTGGGCTGACTGAGGGCTACCTGCAGGCAGATAACCCAAGTGTGATGACTGCAACAGTGAATACACTCTAACATCTACATTTATGGTAAGTGTACACAACTGTACTTTTTTTCCTTAAAGTCACAAGGCAAAGGGCTCAGTCCTGACCCCAGGTTACTGTCTGTGTGGTGTTTGCATTTTTTTTCCCATGCCTGTATGGGATTCTTTCCACCTCACAAAAAACATTTTGAGTCTTTCCACCTTAAGCATGGAAGGTACTGGGGTCAAACCCAGTACTCCAAGGTTGAGAGGTTTACCAACAGAGTGCACCCAGAAATGAACAGAGTTGTTGGAAGAAGCACATTCTCTAGGTGGTATAGACCATCTGCTTTCAGCATTGACTTGTGGTGCACAGTGTCCTCTGTCCATGGATCACAGACTTCACAATCCATGTACTAAATCAGGGCATACCACTCTTTAGTGTAAATACTGGCGCTAGATGATTTGGTCACATTGACTAATATTGCCAAAAATGAGCATGGGTTGAGGACCTGGCCTACTGAGACCAATGCCAGGGAGTAGAAGGCTATGTCTTCATATTGGCCATTGTGTGTCTGCCATGAAAGCCTGCAGTCTATGTCAATAAGCTATTGACCACCCCATGTCCACTTGCCTGGCTTGGGTTATCTGGAATAGCTTTCTTGAATAGCAGCTGAATGTAAGGTCAATCAACCTACCAAAAATGAACTAAGGGTTGCTAAAATGAATATACATTCACTGACAGGACCCAGTTTGAACGTGGATGACATCATGGTAAGGAGGAGACTGGGCATCCTGTGTATTCAGGAGACAAGATAGAAGGGCAGAGCAGCAAAGCCTATGGGCTTGGGATCTAGAGCCTATTACTCAGGGAGAGGATAGACTGGGAACTGTGCTAAAGAGCCATCTTTCTGAAGACTGTAAGGGTTGGCATCAGAATTAGTGACCAATTCATGACAATTAGACTCCAGTTGTAAAGATAAGGCAGTAGTCATAATTTCAGCTTATGTATCACAGCAGGGTTGCAAGGGTGAAGAAAAAATTACATTCAGGCAGCAGTTGCAGAACCTACTGGATAAAGTGGAACGACATGAGTTGGTGTTGATAATAGGTGACTTGAATGCACATATCAGTACAGACAGACAGAATAGGATACGAGGACTGCCTGGGTTCACATAGGTGGGGCAATAAGAATAAAGAAGGAGAGGCCATACTAGACTTCTGTCTGGTAAATGACTTAATGGTGGCCAAAATATGGTTCACCAAGAGAGATAATCACAAGGCACATACAAGAGTGATCAACATGCAACTCGGGTAGACTTTCTGCTAGTAAGAAAAGGGCATTGGGATAGAATTAGAGATTACAAAATCATCACCAGTGAAACTATCTGCACCAGCATAAGCCACTGGTGGCCACAATCATCCTAAGCAGTGGTTAGAGAAGGCTCTAAAGTCAACAGGGACTAGGTTGAAGACCTGGAATTTAACTAGAGTGAAAACATGAGTCCAAGGAAGTATTCCTTGCTCTGGCATCCCAGGAAGCAGAATAAATAAGTGGAGCCCTTCAAAATAGTATATGTGAAGATCACAGAATACATATATGACTGAGCCAAGTATACAAATAATGTCCATAAGGATGCTGTTTTGATCCCTGCCTGCATGTAATCCACCCAATGCCCAGCACTTTATTGAACAACCTTGCGAACAACGGGAAGGTGAATTACTTTCCTGTACAATATATCTCCAGTAGGATGCGTCAGGATCTAGTGTTTTGTGTTTAGCTACAGCTTTCAAAGTTGAATTCCCTCCCTGTAAACCAAAAAGTGCTACCAAACTTTGAAATTGTAATTTTAAAAAATGGTGTTTTTACAGGGAGGCAAGCCCCTTTCACCCTCACACCCCCTGCAAAATAAATATACCAACTCTGAGATCACACTACAGTGAGGAAAATGGTAAATAAACGTTCAAAGTTTTAAAACTTTGATCCTATTGTCTCAACTATTTTCAGTTCTTCGCGCTTGTGAAGGAAATCCATATAGATATATATATATATATATATATATATATATATATATATATGTGTGTGTGTGTGTGTGTGTGTGCGTGTGCGCATATTATATATCTTTTTTTTACTAAAACAAACGTTCAAAATATTAAATGTAAAGAAATTGCCTAAAAGTGTTCGCCAAAGAAATGGTTGAAAAAATGCACGCACAAAAAAATGCATAGGGCAAGACCCCCTGCAATCCCACAGCCCTGCCAATTAAATATACAAAGTCAGAGATCGCACAACAGTAGCAGAAGAAAAATCTCCCTTCCCCCACTATTACCCGATCTTAGACTAAAGTAAAGTAAAGATGCACTTTTTATGAAGGTTTGAATGTTTGATGTTTTGTAGTGGTTTGCTCTATATGGGCCCTTTTGTGGAAGTTGTGTGATTGTGGAGTTGTATATAAGAACAGAAGTATTTTTATGTAGAGTATAGTATATTTTTTGGTTTGTGTTACTGAGAAAGTGAAAAAGTGTGATTTTATTTTTAAGACAGATTATGAATGTATGCCATAATGTTTGTGTTAACTTCACAGATATAGAATTTAGTGGTAGTACAGGGTATTGGTTGAAATATTACATAATGCTGGAAAAATTCTCAAAGATAACTTTGCTCTAACTACCGCTGGTTTGCAGATATTTGTATTAGTTTTACAATAAGATATGCAAGTGTGCATAAATATCATACTTATGCACGTAGTCAACAACTGTCCAGTTATCAGCATTGTGGAGCAGCATTTCACAGCATGACTCAGCACACAGGTCAGGAATGGCTGCGGACCCAAGTGCAGTGGTCAGTATGTCAGAAAGTGTGATACTTTTTTCAGGGCAAGTTATAAGTATGTGCCATACTGATATTTATGCTAATAACTTGACCCATATAGAGTATATATGATATTTCATGCTATCAAATGAAAGTCTACAGAATGTTGCAAAAGTGGTAACCAGCACCTACCTATTTGCCTACTACGAGTTTGCAGATATGTACACTTATTTAGTAATAAAATATGCATATCTACATAAATGTCATATTTCTGTAAATATCTTAGGCATCACCTACTGTGCACATTGTGCGACAACATTTCCCATTCCAAGTCACCACTGAGATCACGGATGGCTCCTCAAACAAATGGGGTACTCAGTACAAAAGAAGATATGATTTTTTTTTCTGGGAACATTAAGAATATATACCATATGCTAATAGTTATATTAATAACTTGAATCACAAGGTGCTTATATGGTGCTCGATGGTATCAAAGGAAAGTATAAGTGATACTGGAAAACCTTTGCTGTGATAGTTGGTGTCTAACTAGCACTGCTTTGCAAATACTTACATATTTAATGGACAAATACATGTAAGTATGAATACAGCTCATAGTTCTGCAAATATCTAAAAAAATGAAATGGCATCTACTAAACGGCTTTGTAGTACAATGAAGATCACTTCTGCATGAACAAAAGATGCACACAGTTTAAATCTAGCTGCTAAGGTTGCATGGGTATTAATAGTTGTTTGCATAATTATAATGATAAAATGTATGTATTATCTAATTACTTACTTACTCAAAGTCAACATTTTGTCTGGTTTACATACTAATATCATCATTGTGAAGAGGAGTATCCACTGAAGAACTTTCATATTTTAACTTTTTTTTGTAACTTTTGCAGTTTTTGAGATATATTCATTTGTTTACAGGTGTGTTGGAAAGCTGCAATCTCTGTTATTTAGCTCAAGCAAAAGCTGTACAGACAGGAAATCTACAGTTGTCAGGGGATGTGAAATTCCACTCAGGCTAGCGAGTTAATGGTCTAGATGTATATCAGAAATATAGGTCCAGTGGGTTAGGAAGAGCTGGTTTAAAGTTTGTAAAATGATAACTCAAACTCAGATGCCAGGTTTAGAAACTGCTCATTTACTAATTAACATAAATTATAGGATCATAGGCAAATATTAAGCTAGCAGAACTTGTAGGCCATTTTAAGCCTCACCAGTTTCCCTTTTTGTACTGGAAATAACCTATCCCATTTGGTTATAGATTGGCCTTATCCATCCCATGGTCAATAATTATGTATTACACCTAATGAGAAAAATGAGGATAATTTGTGATAATATATTTTATACTGTGCCCGTAATTGTGTTCAGCAAACATGAATATTACTTTATGTATATAGAAAAATGGAACAAAGTTGTATATGAAAATTTACAACACTTTACAATATATAAATAACAGTTATTACTATGATAGGAGTATGAAGACCCATTATGTTATCAGGAAGATAGTGCTGTCATTGCAACATATGAGCTTAATAGCACTGGAAAATAAACTGCAGGAGCGGGATGAACAAGGATATACAATGCTACTTTTCTATGTTATGGTGGAGGAATTGTTTGAAGCAATTAACATATCTCCTTGAAGATATATGGACTAGATAATGAACAACCCTTGTAGAATTGCTGGAGAAATTTCAAGATGAACACTACTCGTTTTTTGAGAACAGAACTTGTTATGGGGATATTTATACAAATAGATATTTAAGAATGAGATGAATATGCATTGTGACTATCAGATTTGTACACATACACACACATTAATTTGATTGGAATAGTTTTGGGTTGGGTCGGTCTCTGTTGCAGGAAAATGCACCATTTTCTTTTTGAGATGTCTTATTCCCTTGGAGTACAGACTGCTAATTAACAGATTATCTGTGACCATTACTGAAGTAATTTAGTGAGATTACACCTAATCTTATAAAAAAGTAGCTTGACGGATATTTTTCTTTTTCTTTTCCTCTCTTTATGGGATTAGAGCAGTAATTATGTTGTCAAACAGGGGAGGTCATACCTGACTTATTTCTTTCTGTTTTTTTTTTCTTGTTTTAACATGTGGGGGATTAATACAGCATATATCAATAATTTCAACTATATTACCTAATAGTTATGTTATACACCTTAATTACAGGGAATGACATTAGTTTTGAAATATATTTTTGCTAGTGTTTATGATTAGGAAGATTTATCAATAAGTGCGCATTGCTACTTCAAGCTTTAATATATTTGCTTTGTATTGGTATTCAGGTAACAGTATGAGAAGTTTATGAATTAAAAAGTATTCTTGTGTAAGTAAACTTACCATAGCAGTATATGTGTGAATGCTGCAGTAGCCCTAGCCATATGGGTCACACTCCACCAAGGATACAATAGTCAGTCAGCCTTCAAAGCCTCAGGGCAGCTTCCATGTGCCCAAATGACTACCTTGAGCTGAGCTGACCAAAAAGACAGGTCAGGGTGCCAAGCCCTTTAAGCACCCATGCCAATAAAGAGGGGGGAGTCTGAGCCCTAAAAGTACAATACTCTCATGTGGAGTCTTGCTAGGGGTATCATGAGAATCACAGATGCCATGAGACCCAAAATACTGTGATGTTCCGTCTCAGTGACTCACGTCTGTGTGGAAAACCTTTGGCATAGACCCAAATATATATCTGTTTTTCTGTAGAAGAAAAGCTCTTTGAACTGAGATGTCTAGCTGATACCCCAGGAACACAATGCTGTGTGAAGAGTCAAAAAAAACTTATGAATGTTCTCTTGGAATCTCAGCATGTATAAGAGATGTCTCACCCAAGTGATAGAGAGATTACTAGCACTTTGAAAAAGACAATATCATTGTTATGTTAGACATGCAGCACACATAAAGATAAGCCAGTCATCTAAATATGGAAAAATGTGGAAACCCTGCAGCCTGCAGTGAGCTATAACTGGAGCCAGACACTTTGTGAACACTCTTGGTGCAGTGAACAGTCCAAAGGGTATTCAATTATCAATCAATTATATTTATTATAACATTATAGAAATGCATTGCAGGTTATATCACTCACATAGCATGAAGATTTATTTGACAAACTCTAAGATGTGTAAAAAATGGTGGCAGTGTAATATTTATGGTGCATTTTAACTGCTCAAGTATTGATTGTGTAAAATTCAGTAAAAAAATAAATATGCCAAATATTGACTATGTTAATCCAGACTATCTGAAATAACTCCATAGTATACTGTTTGTAAAAGGTTATGCTTTTGAAACATGAATGTGCTAATGTTAATGTTAACTTCTTTTATTACTGGTCAAGGGAATTAACCCTTTCTGGTTATTATATTATTAGCTACATTTCCTGTACTACTGATTATCAGGAAGTAAGTATTTTTTAAAGGAATTGATAAGAGAAAGGTCCTTAGCTCCTTTTTTCATACCTTTGGACGAGTTGAGTTAGTTCTACCCATCTTGGTTGTTATCCATAAAATGTGCTTAATAAATTATATGTATCATATAGATAGGAGCTTACTGTGCTGATGAAGTCACTTTCAACATCTGTTAGTTTATATTAAAAAGTTAACAAGAGTTCTTAGCCTTAGACTGAGCTGGCTGTGATTGCAGTCTTGTTCTGCCTTGACTGAAGGAGGTGAGAAGGTGACATGACAGTTTGTATGAGTGTGCTGTTTTGTTTGAGCCAAAAATGCACGTCAGTTGAGAATGTTTTTAGTAAAGGAATCTTGTACATTTGTTTTTATTAAAGGATTCTTATACATGTGCACACTCACTATGAATGTCTGAATGGGTTATGTATATGTGTTCCCTTTTCTGTAAGTCTATGACTGGCACAACTGATAATGCATTAGATAACAGTAAAGCCCTATAAATAGCACAGTGTGATTTGGAAATAAGACAAGAAGTACTATATGTATCCCATGCTGTGACATAGAAATCAGTAACAGGACAGTAAGGGAATCTGTGTGTCTGTGAGTGGCCGTGGAGTGGTAGATGTATGCTGCATGTTTAACATAACAATGATTATGCTATAGTGAGAAAAAACGGTGTTATTCTTTTAAGCGTGGAGCAGAAGAGCTTTAAGCTTGTTTTGCATCTAAGACTGCCAACTAAGAAAAAAATGATTTTTAAAGTTTTTCTTGTATAACTAAATGGTAGTCTGATCTTGTTCATCAGGGGGGCTTGACTCATCTTGAAAGAAAAACTAAGTTCTGAAGAAGGTTTATGATGGTGATCCAGGTTTCTGTACTATAAATTAGTACATTAAACAGTTTATTGTGCATTTGTCCTCTAAATTCTTTTGACATGGGTCCTGAAGGAACAGCAATATAGTTAAAATTCTATCAATACTCTCTCTGTGTTTAAAATGATTGGACATACTTGAAAAATATGAATGAAAACCATGTATTACATAAAAGGGCATTAATCCTGCAGGTTTATAAATCCCATAGATATGTACAGCTTGTTGGCATTATTCAAAGTTTACCCCTCTGTTTTACTGGGAGTTAAATTAATAAATAAATCAATAAGTGATTACATTTAAGTTACATGTAACTTAAATGTCTTAACATGGAAACAAGAGTCTGTAAGTAACTGATTTGGACCTAATGAAAGCCAGGGATCTCCTTGCTGAGGTACCTCATTCAAGTGTAGTCATGTGTATTCTCTACATAGGGTAGACTGACCCAGCAGGACCACCCTTCGCTAGGAATTCTTACCTGTGTCTTGAAGTTTGTAAATACTTTCGTTGTAGTCACCATTTTGTTGGAGAGATTGTAAATATTATGAATGAGTGCAGGTGTTTGTTAGAATTATTAGTTCTTAGGCCCTTATACTAGTCTTGTTAGGAAGCTATGGGGGGGAGGGGAGTGGGGGGTTGGAACAGTGTACACCAGACCCACTTCACGAAGTAGTGTTATATAACTAATTGTTTTAAAAGCAGCCTTCAGTTGGTGTAATCTCACAAAGTAGTTTTGTAATCACAAGTGTTATGCATATTCATATTCAAGTGTGAGGCTTGTAATATGATACAAAACAGATTATTCTGTTTATACAATAAACTCTCAGTTAACCGGAACTCAAGCAATTGACACTGTCAAGGAACTGGCAAAAAAATGAAAGAAATACAGTACAGTACAGTATAAACAATTCAATTTTCATGTGTTGGACTTTCTTTTTCCCCCACAGAAACATAGCTTACGTCTTTGGAGTTTGAGTTTTAAAAAGGAAGATAGGAATAAATTCCCTCTCTCCCCAACCCGAGAACAAGTCAAACCAAACAAGTCAAGTCACTAAAATGGCAACACGTGCTCCACATTCACTCAGTCAGTTTGCATCAGATTGCACATTCTCACTCCGATCTCTCACACACAGTCTCTTCAGCTTTCATACGTGCATTCAGTCACTCTCTCCGATCTCACACACACACACACACACACACACACACACACACACACACACACACACACACACACACACACACACACACACAGTCTCTTCAACTTTCATACATGCATGCTTTCACTCACGCTTTCTCTTTCAATCTCTCACACATACTCTCTTCAGCTTTCATACATTTCTCCAATCTCTCACACACCGTCGCTTCAGCTTTCATACATGCATTCATTCACTCTTTCTCCCTCCGATCTCTCTCGCACACACAGACACACCCACACACAGTCTCTTCAGCTTTCACACATGCATGCATTCACTCATGATTTCTCGATTCGATCTCTCACTTATACTCTCATCTTTCATACATTTCTCCGATCTCTCACATACAGTCGCTTCTGCTTTCATACATGCATTCACTCACTCACTCTCTCAGTTCAATTAATTCAGTTCCAATCCACTCCGCATGCCATTGAAAACCATTCTGCTTGCCACTGTCAAGCAACCAGAAACTGCAGTTATCCAGCATTTACCAATCCTCATGGATGCTGGTTTAATTGAGAGTTTACTGTAAATTGAAGAAAAGCTAAAACTAGCCCAAGTAAAGGTGCACAGAACCTTCATGGTGACCAGGTTCCTTAAAAAGAAAACTTTTCTGGTACTTACTATATTAAATTGATAATTTAATGTAGATGATTATGATTGGGTCTCCACCGTGTACTTGATTAGAAATGTATCTCAAGAGTTAAGCTTGTGAGGTGAATCTCAGCATCCGTGTGAAGAACACACAATAAAGTTTATGATCAGAGGCACTTAATCTTTTAAGTGCATGGAACCTTATTTGCCCCGTGTACTACCAGTTACAGAAAAAGTGAAAGCATAGGAGTATAAAGGGTTTTTACTGGCTCTCAAAGCCAGTAAAGCACATTAGCACTGTCAAAAAGACATGAAGCAGAAATGAAACTCCCCTCTGTTGAACTAATGGTTTTAATAGCTGTTGGACACCGTTCTGCTGCATGTTTTATCTCTGGATATGCTAGAGTGAAGTTTTAACGGTATCTAAAGGCTAGTTTACCTTCTGCTGCTATTCTTTGCCAGTCAATAATGTCCCCTGTTTCTTCCTACTGTGTGATTTAATCTTAACAGTATTTATGGGTACTTAAGCTTGTGTTTTTCCCATTTTCTGGAGCGTAATTGTGGCATTCCATGTACCATAGTTGTTTAGCAGAGGAAAGTCGCATGTTAATTTGAGGATTGTTTTAACAAATGACTTCCAAATATTTTGTTAAAGGTGTTTCAGCTAGAAACATGGTGTGGTAATCCTGGTCATGGCAAAGTTTCTGTATGAAATAGCTAACTCCAAAGAAGACCCAAAGGAGAACTTTGTTATGACAGAAAGCATGAGTGCTTTTAACCACGCCATTAGTTACACCATCAGTATATGGATTTTTGTGATGATAGTCAACTTATGCGTCATTTAAAGTATTGATATCCTTTGACAGGCATGACTACATTTTAGTTGGAGATTGGAATCTAGCAGTGGGTTCATACAAAGCCTAGTATCAGATATTGGAAATAAAACAGAGAATCAATGTTCCTTAGTGACCTAATAAATAAGTGGTTTACCTGACCTATGTAAGTATTTGTTCTCTTGCTATAGTCAGTGTAGACACCAGCTGCTTTTAGTTCTGCAGAAATGTACTCCATCAAAGGATTTCGTTTGGCCACTTAAATCAATTTTTACTATTTTCTTTTTAAAACTTAGTACGATTTTCTAATTAATAAAGAGCTGCTGCCCTATATCCTTAATTAATTTGAGTATTTTTTTTTTGCTATAATTTTAGCTGAGTGTTTTAAATTGGTAGCCGGTCAAATAATCTAATACTTTGTCTGGATTTATAGAGGGGAAAAAAACTCAATATAAATTCAGTTAGAATTACTCTTATACAATAATCAAAAACGTAACCCATCAAGGAAAGTCTTTACACCTGATCCTATTAAAGCTTTTGACAGAATTCATATATTTTTCCTCTGTGAAATTTCCAAGGAAATAATTTCCTTAAGAAATGCATCGATGCCATCAATGTGTTTATGAATCAGCATCTACTTGAACTGCAATAAATGGATTGGTCTCATTTCATGTTAATATCTGGAAATCAATAAAGCTGACCTCCTTCAATGTAAGATATTATTCTATCCCCCTGAGCCTCTCTATTACTACATTATACAATGTCTTAAACACATGGGAATGTGCTTTGGAGAAAAGATGATCAATATTGTATCATTTGTTTATTATATTACATTCTTGTAATCCTAAGTAAGCCATACTATAAGTGCTAAGAATAGTCAAGGATTATAGCAAAGCTTTGTATTACAGTAAGAATATAGAAGAAAAAAATGCATTTTCCTTGTATGTCTCTGGATTTCACTGAATACAACACTGCCCACAAGATAAATATGTCACCAGAAAAGCTTAAATGTATTGAAGTTAAATGCAAAATAGACTCAGGCAAGCCTTCCAATATAAATGTAGGCTATTCACTTAATGTGATAAAACAATGTTTGACAGTGTTATCTAAGTTTAAATTCAGTATGCTAGCAGAATCATTAGTTAAATTAATGTTTTCCGTAGCTGTTTTACTACCATAATGATTCAGTCTTAAAATGCCTCAAAAATTGTTCAAGATAGTTCTATAAAGTCATAAATAACTTTCACTAGATTGGCAAAATTTCTTGTATTATTTTGAATAAATGTTTGTTTATTTATTTATTCAATTTGGTAACCAGGGTAGAACACTGATAACAAATGGACCTATTTCAGTGTCAGCCCAGATAAATACATATGACAGTAGACAAGCAAGTTAACAAGAAGTATTATGAATACAAACCAGATGTTCTGCGAAGATAGCAATGAATCAATCAATAACAGTAATAGTAATAAAGTACGCAGTTAAAGGTACAATAGGAAGGGATGGTTGGAGTAAGGAAGGTGGAAGAAGAAGAGTTAAATGGTGAAGGGACAGAGCATGAAGTATAAAAGACAGCAAAAGTGAGGTAAGGGCACATACAAATTATATACAGTGTGGAAGAGATGTCACATATTAGTGTAGGGAAATAATGTGAGGAAAACAAATGTGCCTGACCAGCGAAGGAGAGAGTGGAGATTATGCAATGGTGTACAGACAAAGTATTTGGAAATTGACTCCGACATGATATGATCTTTATGCTGAACATAAAATGGTGGGTATGGTATGTTAGATTAATGATAGCTTAAAACTTTCAGATCCTCATCTTTTCTGTCTCTCTAGTCACTATGAAACTAATTCTCAAATACTTTTATAGTCTCAAGCAATGAAATCAGAAATTAGAACTGTGAATTTATGCAGAGGTTTGCTTTTTCTCAACATAAATTCTAATGGTTTAGTCATTTGGCAACCTAACTAAATAAAATTCCTTGTTTTCCTTTGCAGCCTAACTAAAAATTCCTTGTTTTCAATTTACAATCATTATTGGAATAATTGAAGATATTCAATTAATTAATTTTGTTGTAAACCTCTTTTAGATAACCCATTACTACTTCTGACAATGTGTCCTTAAAGGCCAAGCATTTTATTGTGTTCTGCTGTTTCTTTGATCCATTTGATGGCTAGTAATGGAATAGTTTCAAATGAAGTAGAGAAATCAAAACGGCATCTTAAACCTTCAGACTGTCCTTTGCTAAACTGGATTAGAATTACCAAACTCTAGACTGCCATATTAGTCTAATATAACAAAAATATATTTCACTTGCTACTGTCTCGGATGAACTATCAGCAAAATGCTTTCTATCATTTTATATAACTGCTATAAAATTCTAATCTCTGTTCTGATACTCATATGCCTCATTGTTGGAGTTCTGTCTTAAAAGATAAAAATATCTAATTCTGATGGTAGACGGCCTAGAATCATGTATGTACAATATTGTTATAATCACAATGTATGCATCAGAAAGTTATGCTGCTCCACAATGCTTGTTTCATCATACGTTGACTAAACTAGGCTAACCCTTTAGCCCACACTGCCTAATTTGTTATGTCAACTCAGTGGCAGATCTATTACATATTTTTGGGGCCTGTAAATCTATCAAAACTAGTTGAAATCATATATTAACTGTCTTTAGGAAATCTCAGATTATTAATAAAGTACAAGAATGCAAGCTGCATCATTCCCGGGAATTCAGAAATAACATTACTGCCGGCAATAAGAGCTACAGCCTAAAGGGCTGAGATTCAGAAATAATATTAGTCACAGTGAGCAAAAGCCTCTTTATTCTTTAATTTGCATGTCTCTGAATTGCCCACAACTAGTGCAAATTGGTACTTTCCTGCAGTAGCCATCAGTGGCAGCCCAGTCATGGTGCTGATACAGACACCCCTCCCCTTTCACTGTCCCACATACACAAACATACCTCTTACCTGCCCCTGAGTTGACAGAACATCCTTGATTTATCTTCTTATTTTTGTTCCTCCCTTGTAAATCAAGGATCCTAATAGTCAGTCAGTAATGCCAGATACTAGAGTTTCATTCTTCTTAGTTTTGGTAACATGCATCATGAAGCTAGAATTGTTTTATATTAACATTTTAAGTGAGTCCAAATAATAGTTTAAAACTGCCCCCGATTTTACAGAGCACTCCTGATGTTGCTTCGTGTATGTGTGCCCTGTCTGTTGTAATTCACTTACTGTTTCAGTCAGTGAGTAATACATTGACACCCAATAACGCACATGCAGAGGCACACACACACACACACACACACACACACACACACACACACACACACACACACACGCACTTGAGACCACTCCTCCTGCTGCTTGAACATATATGAAGCCATGTACATGCTTACATGCACAAAGACACCTCACCATTATCTTGCCATTAATCTCCCCCTGCACTTAACTCTAGCCCCTCCTTGCCCATTATAAGTAATGGGTAAATGCAATACTAATTATCATGGACGTTCAAGATAACTTACACTGCAGATCAATTCTCTGAATCACTCACCTGTATATATGCCCTACCACAGGTATTTCCAGAGGGAAGACAGCACATGGCTCATTAGTCCACATTAATATTTGCAGTAGAACACATGGGGAGATGACTGTGGTGCTGTACCATTTTGTGGTACAGCAGTGTGGTAGGGCTCTCTTTGTATCAGAATTGCTTACTTTGAGGGGTAAAGTAGGCTCACCCCATGCAGTCACATTTCTGAATTCTACCCAGTTGTCTTCCTGGTATACGTACAGAAAGTATTTCTTTGAAAGGCTACTATCTACAATATTTAGCATTCCTCTGGGTTAAATGTTTTATATTGAGGAAGTGATTAGCAAGAGATGAACCATCAGTCAGTTTATGGAAGCCGTTTTTTAAATCTCGGATGGAATCATGGAGATTCACTGGTAAATGTCTTTCTCTTATGAAAAGATATCCACAGTTATGGGCAACTTATCTAACGACTGTAATTGTTACATCTCTATAGATAAGTAATACATGTACAAATAAATGTTATCCTGTTTGAATGTTTGAGATTTAGTGAGCTTCCATTGGTTGCTTGCTTCATTGTTTGATGGCCAGAAATGAGAGGATGCCTTCTAGATGTTGGTGTTAATTTATCTTCAGTACCTTGAAATGACTAAATGTGAACAATTGATATACAAAGCTGAATGTTGAGTTGGAACTACATTATTAGATCATAGCATGTAATAGGACCCTCCATGTACTCCCAGAAAACCATGTTAGGTTCTTACCTATACTGGATTAACTTCAAATTAACAAAAATTCTACTATCTTAGGAGAATTTAACTAACCAATGATAAACTGAGATACCTATACCTCAGCTGTAGGTTTGATGGAACAATTCCTTGATTTCATAAATGAAACCGCCCTAGTTCTTTCCAAATTAGCATCAGTATCAGCTATTCTCTGGTATTCCCTTCTCCAGTTAAATCCAGGCACGGACTGGTAACCTTTTCTTTCAAAAATCTCTAAACAGCAAGTTTCAAATATCACAAAGTTCAGATTCTTCAAAACGGTCTCAGAATTCAGGTTTAACTGTATTACCCAAGATACTGATATAGTAAGTACTTATGCAAGCAAACTCTCTGGGAAGTTTAAAAGTAATCCAACAAGGTGGCCCACATGTATAAATAAGAAATATAATAAAAGAAATAAAAAGCTTCGTACACTTTATTGCAAGCAAAAAAAAAAAAAAAACACATCAAAGCAAGGTTAACGTTAAACAGCCATTGAAATAACTTGGAAAAAAAACCACCATCAGGAAAATTAAGCTAAAGGCAATTACAACTCTTTCTTTAGCTACATTAGGAAACTAAGGAGTAACACCCAGCATTGCTCAGGACTTATTCAAATGGCACTACCTACTCAGATCCACTAGATATGTTCAACGTACTAGCAAACAAATTCAGTTCACATTTCACCCCAGAAGCAACTATAAAAAGTCCACATATCCTACAGAATCTAATCCTGCCCATCATAACCAAAGAGCACTTACTAAAGGTACTTTCCAAAACAAAAAAAAAACACATACATTATCCATGTGACCTGGTAATATGCCTGATTGTTTAATCAACGGTACAAAACACACCCTATTGAACCCACTCCTACAACTTCCTAATAAACATTACAAAACACAACCTATTGGACCCACTCCTACAACAGTTAAACCCAAGCCTAGCACAAAACTGTTGTAATGCCACTTCATAAAGGTAGATGCCTAACTGACCCCTGGAAACTGCAGACCCATTAGCCTGACTAGTCTAATCTGCAAAGCCATGGAACATATCACAACTGCCCTAATTAATTACAGTATCAAAAATCTTATAAGGCTTGTCCCCCTTCTTTGAGTGAGTAACTTGGCCTGGCTATTGCTTTTGATACAATACTACATTCAAGCTGAATGAGCTCCAAGTTGACCCCCTATGTAGTAGATGGATACCAAATTGGTAAGGGATAGAAACTATGCAATGAGAGTGACAGGTTTGTCTTCAACAGACATAAAGGTGACCAATGGTATACTACAGGGCTGTGTTCTGGGACCTCAGCTGTTCACCTTATACTTCACAGATCTCCAAATTACAAATGTGGATTTCTGGCTAACTGGGTTTTTAGATTACTGCATACTTAGTGTCATCCTCATGTCCCCTCCTCTTATATGAATAAGTTCTGTCAACAGCTTGTGTTCAAAAATGTGTTAAAAAGAAATGCAAAAGGTGCAGTATCATTGCATTTGGCAAATAATACCGTCATTCATCTTGTAGTGTAGACAGCCTCCCATTTCAAAATGAAAGTGTGGTAAGAGAATACTCTTGCCTTTAACCATCATGTTGCAGCAGTGGCTATGAAATCTTTTTTGATCAGACACAGCTGTTTGCAAAATGTATTTCATCTAGATCCAGGGATGTTCATGCCCGTTTAATTTCTGCATTGAAAAGACCTATTATCAAATACAATGCCCCATTTGGGATGCATTCTGTTGGACATATCAAGTAAGCAGAAAGAACCCAGAGGTTCTTAACTAAAAAGATGACTGGCTTAAAAGACGAGATCTACAAGGAGAGGTTGGATGTGCTCCCCATTTATTAATGTCTTGTACACTCTAGGGCCTAGCCTATTGGAACTTTGGGATCCAGTAGTCCAAGATCCCATGTACCTCCACAAGTCAAGCAGTTCCAGTCAGACTAACAGTAGAAAGAGGGGTGTAAACTTGCTTCAGCAAATAAGCAAAACATTTTATTTTATTTATTTTACATTTGTTGACCGGGATTGTCCATCTAAACTGATAGCCCTTTTTCAGTGGATGCTCAGGGAGAAAAGCTCCACAAGTTAATAATAAAGGTAATAAGAGTAATAAAAATGTAAAACATATAAAACATGAAACATGTAACATTTCAAATTGACAATAAAAGCAATACAAAAGAACATTACGCGTTACGGCTGTAATCAGTATAAATTTTATTTAAAAGCTTTAAAATAGCTTAGCTAAGGAAGATACAGTAAGTGAGGGTAATAGAAGTGATATGGGTTAAGTATATGATTAGATTGAGTGAAGAGTAAAATACATAGATAAGGTGGCTAAAGAGGTAACAGATATACAGAAATTAGCACCAGAGAGAAGCAGGCAGTGGGCTATCCTAGGATAGTAAGACATATTAATGGAGGGGTGAGTACAGTGGCAAGACCAGTGACTTTTCAGCTATTCTTTTGTGGCTGATTTAAATTATTTGATTTTTTTTACAGACCTAATTTCTAATGGTAGTTTATTCCAGGATATGACTGGATAGTAGCTGTAGAGGTTGCAGCCAATTTTGTTGTTGGGTTTATGGATTTTATAGTAGGTCTTGGCTTGAGCATCTGAGAGTCCTAGATGGAGTATAAAAGGAGATTAGGGGAGACAGGTTGGGACAGTGTGATGGCTGATACAGTATGGAATGGATAATCAGAAGCTGAGAGAGGAGAAGCTGATGGCGAAATTCTAGCCAGTTTGTTTTGTAGTTAGAGACAGTGATGAGATTTATAATTTTGGTTTGCTACACATCTGGCCACCCACTGTGTTATAGGTAGATTCTAACTTAGGAGTGACAAATTGAAGATATGAGAGCTGCACAATAGGTTTGGTAGCAGATAAGCATGGGAGAGGGATACTTTTGCTTTGTTGGTGAGGAACTTATTTCTGTATAAGAGGTAAAGTTTTTGGTGAGCTTTCCTAATACAATTGTTTACATGTAATTAAAATTTCAGTTGGTCATCAATTATGACACCTAGAAGTTTTGTGGAAGGTTCAACAATGACAGGTGTGCTATTAAGAGAAAATATGGAAAAGGTGGATTTAAGGTGGTTTGGGTTTTTGGGAAGAAATGATAAGAGTTTGTTTTATTAGGATTCAGTATAAGCTGTTTTTTGGAGAGCCAGGTTTCAACAGAGTTAAAGGAAGACTGAGTAAGTGAAATAAGATTAGAGGGTGTATCTGCAATAATGATAACTGTGGAGTCATCAGCATATCGGACAAGGGATGACTGAGGGCAGGAAGTGTAGAGTAGGTTAGTGAAGAGATTGAAAAATAATGGTGGACCAAGAATAGAACCTTGGGGAATACCCATTTTAACAGGCATACGGGGGAGAGAAAGAGAGCAGAGAGCCACTTTACTGATTGCTGTTGATCAGAGATATAGCTAGAAAACCAGGCAACAGTAGTGGTAAAGAAATTAAGGTTAGTCAATTTGTTCAGAAGGAGAGAGTGGGAGACTGTACCAAAAGCATTAGAAAGATCTAGGAATAAACATGAGACAAGTTTGTTATCTCTGGCTACAGAAATAGTGCGGGTGAAGTATAGGAGGGCAGTAGTAGTACTGTGTTTTGGGTGAAAGCCATGTTGTGTGGGGGTGAGTACATTTTCTGGCAATAAGTGTTGCAGACTTGCTTGTGTATGCAATTTGCTAAGATTTTTCAGAGAGGTGAGAGGATAGCAATAGGTCTGAAGTTGGAGATTTCAGTGGAGTTACCTCTTTTTTGTATAGGTAGAGTGTAGAATTATTTCCAAATAGAGGGAACTTGACATTCAGAGATGGAATGGTTAATCAGACTAGATACAGGAATAGTTAGAGAGTCGGTTGCTACCTGAAGGAAGTAGGGAGGTATATTGTCTGTAGATGAAGAACATGGTGGAGAGACAGATTTGTCACACAATAGTTATCCCTTCTCTGGAACAAAGTTCTACTCCAAATGAAGTCATGTGACACAGTTTCTTCCTTTAAAAAATGAGTTATTTATCTGGATGGGTGTCCATGCCATGGTATAACTGGTCTGTTTCTCCTTGAAAAACAAGGTGAAGTTTAAGGGTGGGTGCTGCCAAGGCAAAAATGGTCGCTGGGTCCCATTGCCTTGTATTTTCAATGATTCTATGATTTTCTAACCACCATAGAGACATCATGGTCAAACAGGAGTCTGCTATCAACATAAGTACCAGAGTCTGTGATAACTGTGTCAGATTTAAGTGCAATGTTGTATGTATGATAAGCAGTAGGGGTGCTAGATTTACCAAAGGAAACCATGCTCCATTTTTAGTTGTTGCGGGTAAACCAGTGGGTAATGCACCAAGCTTTTATTTTTCCCAGCCCTTGCTTTAGAATTAGATATCAGAATGGGATTGGGTAATTTTCCCTAGTTTGTAATCATCAGCAGACTTGGTTAGCTGTAGTCCTTTGATGTTAGTTTTTATGTTGGAGAAAACTATACCAAAGGATAAGGGACCCAGAATAAAGTCCTGTGGGACAACACTGGTGGCATCCAAGTTTTTCTTCTTTTCTTCTTCTTTCAAACCATTTAGAATTAGATCGGCTGCAGACTATATTTGTCTGACTTTGAAAGTTATTAACTGGTCAAAGTTTAAACTTTTGCCTTCCACTGTCCATAGATTTTTAACAGTGGAAGCATTTTTATGATGTCGCCCCCTATTCTGTAATAATACTTTTATATTTCTTTTACCAGGTTTCATGGTACTACCTTTAGGTTCATAGGTAGGTACTAGGCTATTGGCCCAAGGACCTAAGTAAGCCTAGCCAACATGGTCCATGGCTTATGCCACCCAAGAAAGTTATTTTCCTCTGCCCCTGTCGAGCAGAGCTACCAAAGTGATCCCCGGGGTGTATTTCCTATTTCCCATCCACTTACAAGATTTTTCTTGAAGAGTGCTAATGAGGAACTTTGCTTGACATAGATGAGTAGCTTGTTCCAGAGTATAGGAAGTCTCTGGGACAAGAATCTATCCCTCCAGCATGTCCTGTTTATTGTGGTGACAAGGTTTAGGTCCATAGAGTGTGTAGCTTGGAGGGATTGGGATTTCTTTAGGTGTAGCATGTCCAACAGCTCTGGGTTTGACATAGCTTTATATGTAAGGCAGAGATCACTTCGGAATAGGCGATGTGCTACGGAGTAAAGCTGTCGTTTTTTGAGACGTTCAGTGTAGGACATCTGTTTGAGGCCAATAATCCTCTTTGTGAGGTACTTCTGTGGCCTTTCCAGCTGCTGCAGATGTCTAGTGAGGTACATTCCAAAAGGGGCGTTGTACTCTATAATGGGTCTAATGAGTGTCAACTAGAGGGGAACAGTGACCTCTTTTTTCCTAGATGAGAGAACCTTTTTGTGATGAGGTGTGCCCATGTAGAAGGATTTCCTGAATACTGTGGTGATGTGATTATCAAAAGAGAGACTACTGTCCACCTGGGTCCCCAGGTCTCTTATCACACATTCGGCATTAAGTAGACTGCCACCTTTGTGGTAGTTCATGGGTACAGAGTTTTTACCAAAGGGGATGACAATGCACTTTTTGGCATTGAGCTTGAGGCCATGGCTCTGACACCAGACATCTGTCTCAATGAGGCCCTTCTGTAGGATGTCCACATTTTTGGGGACTCAACTATGGCTCCTAGTTTGCAGTCATCTGCGAACTTCATTAGCCGAAGGCCTTCTGTGTTAGCCTGTATTTCCGAGAAGTAGATACCAAACAGGAGTGGTCCCAGGACTGAACCCTGTAGTAATCCACTTGTTACTGGTTTGAAGTCAGATTTGGAATCTGCAACCTTTACAGTGTGGGTTCTGTCAGTGAGCCAATTGGCAACCCATCTTGTGACATAGGGATTTATACCTAGTTTAGTGAGTTTAGCTATAATTCCAGAATGAAGGATAGTGTCAAAAGCCTTGGAGAGGTCAAGATAGGTTGTGTAAACCCCCTTACCCTCATCTACAGCTTTGGTGACTGCCTCAAAGAAGTCGATCAGGTTCAGGAGGCATGATCTGCCTTTCACAAACCCGAACTGGGTGGGGTCCAGAGTTTGGAGGTTACCAATGTCTTAGTTTGAGTTCCATGATGATATGTTCCATGGCCTTACAGACCAGGCTTATCAGGCTAATAGGGCAATAGTTCCCGGGATCAGTGGTGGCTCCCCCTTTGTGGAGTGGGATAACTGTTGCTGTACACGATTCAGTGGGCACAAAGCCTGATGTGAGACTGTGATTGAGCATGGTGTTTAGGCGGGGAGCCAGTTCTTTCTGAAGTTCATGTAAAACGCAGCCTGGGATATTGTCCGGTCCCATGGATGCTGTGCTTTTTGCTTTAGAGAGTGCAGCTTGTACCTGCGTAGTTGTGATTACAGGGACTCTGCATTCTTCCTGTATAGATATGGGCCCTTTAGGTGGTGAGAGGGGGGTAAAGGTAGTGCTGAACCTATCTGCCAGGACGTTGGCAATATCAGTTGGTTCTGTAATTTTCATGCCGTTGTGCTGTAACTCAGAGCAGATCTCGGTGTTGCCATTGAGATTCTTGACATAGCTATAGAATGTTTTGTGGTTGACCCTAGAATCAGTGGTGATTTTGTTTTTTTAGCTAGCTTTGGAGGATCTTATAAGGGATCTCGGCTTCTTACTGAGGCTGACCAGGGAACACCTCCTCTCATGGATTTTACCCTGTTTTGCAACAGTTTCTCCCTTCTGTTGTAGAGTTTGTTTATTGCAGGGGACCACCAGATTGGCTTCCTTTTTTTGGAGGATAGCGTCTTGGTTCTGTTTGGGATAGCACAATCTATGCGCTCGTGTAAGTGCTTATAGAGTGCATCTGTGTAGGATTCAGCAGTCGTAACTGTATTACCCATCTGCATAGGTGTCATGAAGTTGGCTTTGGAGAAATGTTTTATAGGTTCATAGGTTGGTACTAGGTTGTCGGCCCTAGGGCCTGTATAAGCCTAGCCATAACAATTCCCTGGATATTTCTTCCCACAATATTTACTTCCCTGGACCCCTGTCTAGCAGGGCGACTGACATGATCCCCGGAGTGAATTTCCTTTCTCCCATCCAATCACCAAGATTCCTTTTGAAGAGGGCCAAGGAGGTGCTCTGCTTGACATGTATGGGCAGTCTTTTCCAGAGTATGGGGAGTCTCTGGGTCATGAACCTATCCCTCCAGCATGTTTTGCTCATTGTGATGACAAGGTTTAGATCCCTGGAGCATGTGGCTCTGAGGGATTGGGATTTCTTTAAGTGGAGCATGTCCAACAGCTCAGGGTTTGACATGGCTTTGCATGTTGAGCAGAGATTGCCTCTGAGTAGACGATATGCTACAGAGTGTAGCTGGAGTTTTTTTTAGATGGTCAGCATATGGCATCTGCATTAGGCCTGTGATTCTTTTAGTGAGGTATTTCTGCAGCCTTTCCAGCTGTTGCAGATGTCTTGTGAGGTACATACCAAATAGGGTGTTATACTCTATAATGGGTCTAATGAGGGATGAGTACAGTGGGACAATGATGTCCTTTTTTCTGGATGAAAAGCCCTTAGTTATGAGGTGTGCCACATAGAAGGATTTTCTGACTGTTGTGACGATGTGGTTATTGAAGGTGAGATCACTGTCCACCTGTGTCCCTAAGTCTCTCATTACACTTTCGATGTTTAGTGTACTGTCACCTATGTGGTAATTCATGGGTACATGTTTTTTTCCAAAGGGGATAACTATACATTTCTTGGCATTAAGCTTGAGCCCATGACTCTGGCACCAGGCATCTGTTTCTGTACGGCCCTTTGTAGAATATCCACATAATTTGGGGATTCAGTAATGGCTCCCAGTTTGCAGTCATCTGCGAACTTTGTTAGCCAGAGTCCCTTAGTGTTGGCCTGTACTTCAGAGAAGTAGATGCCAAACAAGAGTGGTCAGAGGACTGAACCCTGAGGGTACTACACTTGTCACTTGTCTGGAGCTGGATTTGGAGTCTGCTACTGTTACAGTCTGGGTTCTGTCAGTAAGCCTGTTGGCAACCCATTGAGGGATGTAGGGATTTATGCCCAGCTTAGTAAGTTTATCTATGATTCCAGAGTGGGGGATGGTGTCGAAGGCCTTGGCGTGGTCCAGATAGGCTGTGTGGACCGCCTTACCCTCGTCCACAAATCTGGAGACTGATTCGAAGAAGTCAGTCAGGTTCAGGAGACAAGATCAGCCCTTCACTAACCCAAACTGGATGGGGACCAGTGTTTGAAGGTTGCCAATGTCTTTGTTTATAAGTTCCATGATAATGCATTCCGTGACATTAAAGTGGTGCCATTAATATTGTATCAGGTATGTATTTTCACAGACGGTCTTGAAGAACTTGGCAGCTTTTATTTGTCTATTGATTAACTGACATTTGATTACCAGGAAAGTTCAACTGGGTAGGTGCCCATTTTCAGTGCAGGTACAGTAAGAAATGTTCCAGAGTATTACAGAAACATCTTAAGAATGATAATTTTCAGTTTTCAAAAATAATACAAAAAACAACTACTGTTTAAACAATTATATCAAATTCGACATAATGTGAAGACATTGGTTAAGAACAGGTGCAACTTATATGACAATAATTTAATATTTAGAGAAATTATAGCCAGTTTAGAGAAATTAAAGTTGTTAGTACAATACAAATAGGAATTGTAATATGAAGTAGGAGAAAACAATGGATCTGAAGTAGGGACTTCATTTGTCAGCAACCTTTGGGTCTTGGATCCGACTTCGGATCCGAGCCGGCAACTTATTTTACAGCTTATGGATCCGAGCTCCTCCCCTTACCCATAATCCCCTGCCAGCCCTGATTGACCTCAGATCTAGTTTGCCGCTCTTAGAAGAGACAGCTGGATTTTAGAGCTCCTGGCGACTTACCAGATAAGTCTTCAAAACTTGTCAAAGTAGAAATTTTTTTGGTTTAATTGAACAGTGTGTGTGGTTTAGGATCCCTTATCGTTAATTTTATTATTTTTTAGTGTAATTCCTCCCCTCGCTGGTTCATAGAGTGTGTGTGTGTTGCTTGTGTTTTTGGGGCCTGGTGTGTTTGTGTAGTTTACTTTATTTTTTTCTAATGTCGGAGGCCCCAAATCCCATTTTTTTCTAAATGCACCGAGTGTGGCCATAAGCTTTCACTGGCAGATGGCCACACTCGGTGTGTTAGGTGCCTTGGGGTTGAACACCTGTCCTCTGGGTATTCCATTTGCGCAGTGTTCAACCCCAGGGCACTGAAAGAGTGGAGGTCGAAGCTGGTTCTGGCTGGACTTTTGCCCCCGGATTCGGCTTCGGCCTCCGGTACTCCCGTGGCTCCTCCTCAGTCCTCGGTGGTAGCCACTCCTGCCCCCCTTCCCCCGGCCGGGACTCAAACTCCCACTAAGATGACAGAGGAAAGGGAGGCCAGGAGGGAGAAAAGGAGGGAGAAGCACCACAAGCGGCGGGCCGAGGCCTCTGCTTCGGTGACCCCCCCAGCTAAGCGGGCTTCTCCCTCCATGGCTTCCAGGTCCCCTCCTCCTCGGATCCGATACCCTTGCTTTTCCCCGGGACCCAAGGAGGAGGAGACCCGATCTCCATCGAGGTCATCGAGGCGGCATTCCCGGCCCGCCTTGGTGGCCTTGTCAAGATCTACTTACAGTCTTTCTGATGCAGACTTGGACCGGATGATGCGAAGGTTCATCCAGGCCCAGCTGCAGATGGGAGTGCTCTTTCCTCCCCCCCCCCCTTTGGGGGGGGAGCTCAACACCTTTTTTTGCCCTGATAGCTCCTTCTCTGACCTGCTTCCCGGGTTCGGAGCGCTCGGAGCAGGGCAGCGTTGGAGCTGGGGGTGGGTCGGCACCGACAGTACTGGGTACTTCAGATCCGTCCCTGCCCTCGAGTCTGTCGGGTCCTTTGTTGGATCCGACCTCTCGGAGCCGTGGGCCGAGCTTTGGATCTGAAGGATTCAGTGTGCCTTCGGCTCCGTCCAGGTCGGAGCACACGGGTCCTTCAGATCCGAGTTGGGAGTCGACTTTTGGACCCCAGGGAGAGCGGCTCCCCCTCGGCCTTCGATGCAGTGGAGAGGGCTCTGTTGAGAGCATCCGGACCCCCGGTCCTTGCATCGGCTCCACCCTGCACTCCCTCTCTGCTGGGTCAGGTTTCCATCACCCGGCCACAGGGACAGCCTGCTTCGATGTCCCAGGTTGTTCCACTGGAACAGGCTATTGCTGGTGAGACCTCTTTGGACAGTCCCCCCGAGGAAGTGCCTCGCAAGCATAAGTGTAAGAGGAGACACGTGGACTCCCCCGAGTCCTTAACAGAGGACACAGACTTGGATGAAGGGGAAGGATCCCCAAGGTCACCCCCTGAGGATGTCTCCTTTGGAGACATCATGGAAATGCTCAGGATCAGAGGGGGGTGGTCTGCCCCCCAGGCTTCCTCCGACGAGTCCATGTTCCTGGAGGCATTCGAAGCAGGCCTGTCTACCTCTTGGGTGTCCCCTCTGGCCGACCCTCTGGTGGACCTTATCACCACCAGGGCGTGGAAGGAGCTGGACACTGTGGAGCCAGTCCCCAAATGCCCGGATAGAATTTTGAGTCCCCCTGCAGACCGGTCCCATTGGAGCAAGGGTCCCCCCGTAAATGCCATGTTGATTGGGGCAGCCACCAAGAGGGAATTGGCTCAGGAGAGCCCCTCGGTCCATCCACCGAGCAAGGAGTCCCGCTCGATGGATCACCTCGGGAAGCGGTATTTAGTTCAGCGACCTTCTCAGTAAGATCCCTGAACTACATGGCACATGTCATCAAGATGCAGCGAGATCTTATCAAAGAATATGCTGCTTCCCCCCTAGAGTCCAAGTCGGTGGAGGACAAGCAGTTGTACTCCACTCGTATGGCCACTCTAAGATCTGTTTCAAATACCTGTATGCGGCTTTTGTCCCATGCCACAGAGCGAGCCGCTAGAGCCAGCGGAGTGGGTCTAGTCATGAGACGTCAGGCCTGGCTCCGACATTGTGACTTTGCAGAGCCCTTTAAGGCATCCTTTGCGAATGCCCCCTTTGATGGTTCTGCCTTGTTTGGCAAGACCGTTCGCGAGACACTTGTCCAGAGCGAAAAGGACAGGAAGACGTCTGCCGTCAGAGTCCGCTTCTCTGCTCCACAGAGGTCCTTCTCCAAGAACCAAAAGGGACAGAAGAAGATGTGGTTCCGGAAATCGCAGCATTCCCATCCTGCTCCGGACAACCAGTCCTTCCGTAGCAGAGGAGGACAGGGAGGACGCCGCCCTAGAGGCAGAGGGGCCCCAAAAAATTTTGGGTCCAGAGAAACCTTCTCTGATTGGCCCACACAGCAGCCCTGAGGGGTTGCCCGACTGCTCCACTCTGGAGGCAGTCAGGGGGCGCTTCTCGAAGCACCTGGCGGCTTGGGAGTCCATTACGTCAGATCGCTGGGTGCTTCATATCATATCCAGAGTTTACAAAATTCCACTGCACCATGTCCCCAGACTCAAAAACCTCCCCGATGTGCCACCCAATCAGAGGGAGGCGGCAGCTGCAGAAATTCAGCAGCTGCTAAAAAAGAGCCATCCAGCCCGTCCCCCCAGATCAGCTCGGATTAGGGTTTTACTCCAGGTTCTTTCTGGTGCTAAAAAAGACGGGGGACTTGAGACCGATTCTCGACCTTTCACTCTTGAACCTGTCAGTAACCAAAGAAAAATTCCGGATGATCACCCTTCAATCCATTCTTCCCCTCTTGCGGGAGAGCGACTGGATGTGCTCAATAGACCTCAAGGATGCGTGCTACCATATTTTAATGGACAGACGATCCAGGAGGTTTCTCCGCTTCCAGCTGGGAGCCAGTCACTATCAGTTCAGGGTCCTTCCCTTTGGTCTCACCACAGCCCCCAGGGTGTTTACCAAAGTGTTAGCAGTGATAGCGACCCACCTGAGACTCCAGGGAATGCAGGTCTTCCCGTACCTGGACGACTGGCTCCTGTCCGCCCCAACAAGGCATCTACTCTGCGCAGCCAGAAATTACTTTCTCCGGCTAGCTCCCCAACTAGGCATTATGATCAACATGGACAAATCCTCCCTTGCTCCGACACAAGTGATAGAGTTCATAGGGGCCAAACTAGATACGAGAAGTCTGCGAGCATTCGTTACTTTGGAGCGACTTCAAAACCTGAGGCTTCATGTGTGGGCCATCCTCCAATCAAATGCCCCACCGGCGGAATTGGTCCTGAGGGCGCTAGGCTCCATGGCGGCAGAAATAACTCTTCCATGCGCTCGTCTGAATATGAGGGTGCTATAGTGGACCCTTTTAGTCCAATGGTCCTTTCAGTTTCTTCCCCTCAGTCACCCTATCTCACTCAGCAGGGCTTGCAGGAGGGCCCTCTTATGGTGGCTCCAGTCCCCGGACCTCCATACGGAATGACCCATCTGCACGCCGCCTCCCCGCGCCACGGTGACCACGGACGCCTCTCGCCTCTGGTGGGGGAGGCATTGCTCAGGCAGAACGGTCCAAGGCACGTGGAATGACACAGAGACCTCCTTGCATATCAATGTTCTGGAGATGAGGGCAGTGCAGGCACTTCAGAACCTTCTCCCCTTAGGAACTATTGCGATACAGATGGACAACATGTCAGTTGTCTGGTACATCAACAAACAGGGGGGAACCAGGTCCTATCCTCTCTGTCGAGAGGCCATGAGGGTGTGGGAATGGGCGATCTCCACCAACCGCTTCCTTATCACAACGCACATTCCGGGACAGTCCAACATTCGGGCGGACAAGCTCAGCCGCACTATTCTTTCCCCTTACGAGTGGTCTCTCAATTCCCAGGTAACGAAGCGGATTTTTGCCGAATGGGGGCAACCCTGCTGCGATCTTTTTGCCATTCCCTCAAATACGAAATGCTCCAGCTTCTTCGCTCTGATTCCCCCCCTTGGGGAAACCCCGAGAGATGCTCTAGTGCATGCTTGGCCTCCTGGTCTACTTTATGCCTATCCTCCTCTACCCCTGATGCTGAAACTTATACAGAAAGCCTCTTGGTTGGGGAGCAGAATGATCCTCATTGCCCCATTCTGGCTTCGTCAAACTTGGTTCCCTTACCTGTGGTCTCATCTGGTGAATCCTCCCTGGATTCTGGATCCCATTCCAGATCTAATATCCCATCCCTTAGGTCGACCGACCCCGAATCTGGACAACCTGAAGCTGACAGCTTGGCTGCTCCAGTTCCACTCTTAGTCAGGACTCCCGGCATCTCTTCCCCAGTTAAAGCCATCTTGGCGGCAGCACATAAACCTTCCACTAGAAAAGTCTATCGCAGTAAATGGAAGCGTTTTTCCATCTGGGTGGAACACCATAACATAGATCCCTTCACGGCTTTGTTACCATCTGTCTTGGATTTCCTCACTGGACTTTTTCAACGGAGAGCTAGCTGTTCTACGGTCAAGGTTCAATTGGCAGCCATTTCTCATTACCATGTGGGACACTAGACAGGCCCCTTGATGACTGCGAAATTATGTAAAACCTTCCTCAAGGGTACTTTCCTGCTCAGGCCTCCTGTCAAGGAAGCTGTACCCCCTTGAGATCTATCACTAGTCCTTCAAGCCTTGACTGCCCCTCCCTTTGAACCAGCTGCCTCGGCCGAACTTAAATACCTTTCCTGGAAAACGGCATTCCTTGTCGCCATCACTTCAGCGAAAAGAGTTTCTGAACTTCAGGCCCTTTGTGTGAAACCTCCCTACTTGATTTTTCATCAGGATAGAGTGTACCTCAGGACCAATCCCTCCTTTCTTCCTAAGGTGGCCTCAGAAACCATTATCAATCAGTCCATTAACCTGCCAGTTTTCTTCCCTAAGTACCAGAATAAAGGAGAATACAAGTTGCATTCCTTAGACGTGCACAGACAACTGCGCTTCTACATTCATAGGACTGCTGGTCACAGACAATCCGATCAGTTGTTCATTTCCTTTGCCAAATTCAATTTGGGTAAAGCTATTTCTAAGGTCACCTTATCACGATGGATTTCACAGTGTATTCTTCTGGCCTATGAAACTTCTGGGCGGCCCCCACCTCATGGAGTACGGGCGCATTCTACTCGCTCCATATCTACTTCTGCTGCCTTTAGATCTAGAGTATCTTTGGATGATATTTGCTCTGCAGCCACTTGGGCCTCATCTCATACCTTTATCAACCATTATAAGCTGGACGTTATTTCCAGAGGGAGACCATTCTTTGGCTCCGCAGTGCTCCGGAACATCCTTCCATGATGGCCACCCAAGATTCAGGTAGCTGGGGACTCTGTCCCAAAGGTTGCTGACAAATTAAGTCCCTACTTCAGATTAAGAAGTTATGTACTCACCATAACGTTCCATCTGAGTAGGTGACTTCATTTGTCTGCAACCACCCCCCCCCCCTCCTTCCCCCTGGCCTTCAGAAGTTATTTCTTGAATGTCCTTTCTTGGTACCTTTCGGGACGCTTATGGTCTGAATTTTGGTATAAGGGCAAACTTTATCTGAGGTCAATCAGGGTTGGCAGGGGATTATGGGCAAGGGGAGGAGCTAGGAGCTCGGATCCATAAGATGTAAAATAAGTTGCCGGCTCGGATCCCAAAGGTTGCAGACAAATGAAGTCACCTACTCAGATGGAACGTTATGGTGAGTACATAACTTCTTATTATGGCATATTTAGATAGAGAGTCAGAGGAGAGAAATTTATTGAAGGAGATAAGTGAAGGAGGGACAGTAAGGAGGTATACGATATAAATAGTTCATTTTAGGGACATAGTTTATCTTGGGGGTGAGCAAGAACACAGCCAGCTTTTGGCTAGGAAGTCTTTCAGAATGGTTTTGAAGGAATGGATGGAGGGTACTGTCCTGAGGAATACAGGTAAGATGTTCCAGGTCTTGGTGACATGGTACAAGTACAGACCATACTCAGCAGATTTGGTAGGTTGTGGGCAGAGAGGAGTTTTAGGTCATTGGATTGTAATGACTGAGTGGGTATTTAGTGCTGAACAAGCAGATCGATGCTGGATAATTTGGTAGGTGGTGAGAAGTTGTGTATATGTTAGTTAACAGGGTAGTTCTAATAAATTTAGGCTTTTTTTAGTGCTACACAGTGGTGGGTTCTGAAAGGGGTATTTACTACAAATTTAGCCATATTATTATAGTATTCGAGTATTTCTTTTTGTGATGCCTAGAGATTAGTAAGGATGGGAACACCATAAATTAGTGAGGGGAAGAGGTGTAAGTCGTGGCAAGTGTAGTTTTAGTTCTATTGGTGAGAAAATCTTTGGCTCTGTAAAGCATCCATAGTTTTAGTGAGTTTTTTTATGCAATTCTGTATGTGCAGGTTGAATTTAAGATTATCATCCCTAATAATTTGCTATGAGAAGTGACTTCAGTGGTTGTATTATTAAGAGAGAGGATTTTTAATTTTACTTGACTCTGTCATTATCCATGTGGGTGTGAATGACCTGAGACGCACCTCCATGGACTACATGAAGAGAGACATGGTGGAGCTCTCGGATTATGTGGCCCAGGCAGGTATGACACTAGCACTGAGCAGTATACTACCATCACCCAGAATACCACAGTACAAACAAAAAAATGATTACTTCAGCAACTGGCTAAGTTTCTGGTGTCATTCTAAGGGGATCCAGTATCTGTCTGCTTGGGATGACATGATTGACAGACCTTGATGCTCTGCCAGAAATGGCCTGCATCTGTCACACCTGGTTTTCCGGGTACTGGCTAAGGCTTTTGCCACCCCTATAGTGCCTTTTTAGGTGGTGTTCCAAAGACCAAATTACCACCATAATAGCTATAAATAAATGCAGTCTGAGGGTCATGCTGCTCAACACTAGAAGTCTAAATCTCAAGATGTACTCGCTCAAAGCACTCCTCAAAATGGAGAACATCGACATTTGTGCTGTAATGGAGACCTTTTTTAAAGCGGCAGAAAGTACCCCTGTGCTACCAGGCTATAACTCATTCTACACCTTTTCATAAAGGGTATGCACACCTCCAGACTAGTAGCCCAGCATAATGTATCTGAGCTGCTTCAGATACAACTAACATCGGGTAGGACAGTGATCCAGGTCATAGCCTACTATAGGTCCCCAACCATGTCCCTTGACTCATTCCATGTTCCTAAGCACCCTGGAATCTATCAAGTTCCAACCCAACACTCTCACACTAGGAGACTTCAATTACCCTTCCATCAACTGGGAAAATACTCAAACACCAATACACTGGCACAACGCTTCCTGGAATCATTCTGACCCGCCTAGAGAAAGCAACATTCTTGACCTGGTTATTACTAACATAGGCGACAGTTGCTCTACACCAATAGTCAATCCCTCCCTGGTCAGATCAGACCATAAACTAATCACCATGGAAATCCACATCTCACCCTCAACCCCCGCAAAGGTAACCACCTTGAAAAATTTCAACAAAGCTGACTTTGGACTCCTAAAAACAGAGGTGGCTAACCTCACGGCACCCATGCCAATGGAAAATAGCTGCATGATTGTTGAATCATACACCAATGCACTGTACAAATATGTACATAAGTGCATGGAACTAGCCATACCCAACAGAACCAAGACACTCTCCTCCAAAAAAAGGAAGCTAATCTGGTGGTCCCCAGCCATTAATAAACTTTCCAACAGAAGGAAGAAACTGTTGCAGAAAAAGGTGAAGTCCCAAGACTGGAAAAACTCCCTTACTAGCTGCAACAAAAGTTGAGATCTTTCATCAAATCCTCTAAAGCCAGCCATGAAGGCAGAATCATGGCAGACACTAAAAACAATCACAAAGCCTACTATAGTTATATCAAGAACCTCCAGGGCAATACCCAGATTTGCTCTGAGTTACTGCACAATGGTACCTCATATACTGAGCCAACAGAATTTGCCAACATATTGGCTGACAGATTCTGTCTCAACTTTACCCCTTTCTCCCCCCCGAAGGACCAATCACAATACAGGAAGAATGAAAAAAGAAAAAATGGTGCACCAAACTAACCAAAAATACACTGTAAAGTGCCAAAACTGTAGAAGAAACAGTCTGAAGTGATGTCAAAGGCTTTATTCAATTCCCAACAGAAGAATGCCAGGCACCCAGCATTACTGCAGCACAGGTTAAAGCTGCATTGTCCAGGGCCAAGAATACAGCTTCCATGGGACCCGATAATATCCCTGGCTGTGTTCTAAATGAAATACAAAGCGAACTTGCACCACATCTGTGTCCCCTGTTCATTCACAGCCTCACTTCAGGCTTTGTCCCTACCGAATGGCGCACTGTTACAGTCATACCTCTACATAAAGGGGGAGCGACTACAGACCCTGGGAATTATCACCCCATTAGCCTGATGAGTGTGATATGTAAAGCTATTGAGCACATCATCATGGACCTGATTAACAAATATATAGGAAATCTCCAAACTCTGGACCCCATGCAGTTTGGCTGTGTGAAAGGGAGATCATGCCTGTTCAACCTGGTTGGCTTCTTTGAGTCCATCAACAGGGCTGTGGATGAAGGTAAAGCAGTGCATACAGCATACCTCAGTCTGGCCAAAGCCTTTGATACCATTCCTCACTTGGGAATTATTGATAGAACACACAGTGTGAAAGTAGCGAACTCCAAGTCAGACTGCCAACCAGTCATGAGTAGAGTCCCACAGGGATTGGTCCTGGGTCCTCTCCTGTTCATCTACTTCTCAGAACTCCAGGCCAACACAAAGGGACTCTGGCTGACCATGTTCGTAGATGACTGCAAACTGGGAGCCATTATTAACTCCCCAGGTGATGCAGACATCCTACAGAAAGGCCTCACTGAGACCAATGACTGGTGTTCAAAACGGCATTAAGCTTAATGCCAAAATGTGCGTCATCGTCACCTTTGGTAAAAACTCATTTCCAACTAATTGCCACATCGATAGGAGCCCACTGAACACTGAAAGCCTTATAAGAGATCTGGGGATGCAGGTTGACAGCAACCTCTCCTTCGGCCACCACATTGCTACTGTGGTCAGAAAGTCCTTCTTTGTGGCACATCTCATTACCAAGGGTTTTGCATCCAGGAAGAAAGAGGTCATCGTCTCTGTCTACTCTCACTGGCCCTCTTCAAGAGAAATCTTGATGAGTGGATGGATAATAGAAAGTTCACCCCGGGGATCACTCCAGTGGCTGTAATTGATAAAGGACTGGGAACTAACATCGGGCGGCATGATGCCAGAGCACTTCTCTGGGCTAGGCTTGTAAAGGCTCCAGGGCCATTAGCCTTGTACACATCTATGTGCAATATTTAGAGGAAAAAGTACTAGTATTTTCTGAGGCTGAGCATGTGTTGTGAGTTACAAAGCCATGTTTCAGTGGCTATTCAAGGCTCTTGAGTAATATTTTGTAGATGTGTCAAGTTGGTATATATGAATGGGGAGTCATCTACATATTGTATTAGGGACGCCTGTTGTATGGATGCTTGAAGGGTGTTGATGAGAATACTAAAGAGGAGGGGACCAAGGATAGAGTTTTGTGGTATACCAGTGGTGACTGAGAGTTATGAAGAGATGGTGCAGTGCTATTTTACTGACTGATACCTATTGGGCAAGTTGGTTTTGAACCATAGAAATGCAGGCTGAGATAGATCTAGTGAGGACATTTGAATTGGAAGTTTGCTGTAACAAACTGTGTGTTAAAGGGTTTAGACACGTCCAGAAGTAAGGAGACTAGCTTGCCATTATCTCTAGCTTCACTGACAGTATTTATAAATGTTACTAGTTTATTGTTAGTATGATGGGAGGAATAGAAGCTGTGTTGTGTGGAGGACAGGATTTCTTCCAGTAAGAAATAGTTTAGCAATTGTTTTAGAATATGCTTTTCAAGTATTTTAGGGGGGGGGGGTTGCCATAGGCCTAAAGTTAGTGCTGTGTCTTGAATTTCCTTCTTTACTCAAAGGGACAAGTGATTTTTTTTCCAGAGACCGTGAATGTGGGATTCCTAGACTGACATATTTATAAGGATCATAGGCTGGTACTAGGCTATCAGCCCTAGGGTCTATACAAGCCTAGCCATAACAATTCCCTGGATATTTTTTCCCACAATATTTACTTCCCTGGACCCCTGTCTAGCAGGGTGACTGATGTGATCCCCGGGGTAAATTTCCTATCTCCCATCCACTCGTTAAGGTTCCTTTTGAAAAGGCCAAGGAGGTTCTCTGCTTGACATGTATGGGCTGTCTATTCCAGAGTATAGGGAGTCTCTGAGTCAGGAACCTATCCCTCCAGCATGTTTTGTTCATTGTGATGACAAGGTTTAAATCCCTGGAGCGTGTGGCTCTGAGGGATTGGGATTTCTTTAAGTGGAGCATGTCCAACAGCTCAGGGTTTGACATGGCCTTGTATGTTAAGCAGAAATTGAGACAGGAAAGGCAATGTTATTGGCTGCTATTGTAATGTAATCATTTGGGGGGGTCATCAACTAAAGGAGAGCATAGTCTGAGTTTGCGTATTTTTATATGGCATGTGGGCACAGGTTTGAGGGTGAAAGTGAATGTGGTGACATGGCTGTTGGACAGGGTTGGAATTAGATGATGTAGAATCCTAGGCTAGAGATGCTATACTATCTATGAAATATGAGTTGAAGGAATTAAGTTCCCCAATTTGACATTGCTTCTAGCATACAGCTCCTTATTTGTACCTAGTAATTTTTTAGTAAAAAAAAAAAAAAAACTACTATTTCTAACGTTGAACCAGAAATTATAGAATGTTTTTCTTTAGAATCCTCATGTAAACTATGTGTGGAACATAATCTTTGTATAATCTGTATGTAGAACATAATCTCTGTATAATCTTTATGTGGAGCTTTTCTCCCCAGGACTCCATTGAAAACGGGTTCTTTTGGCCCAATGGACTATCCTGGTTAAACAACTGCAAATAAATAAATAAATAATAAATAAATTGCTTATCCAGTGCCTTTTTCCCAATTTTTATCTCTGAAGGCCAATATGAAAAGGTGACCCAGGTTAGAGAATTGTGTGACACTACACTGCTGATAATCCCCCAGTGGGGCAGACAGGTCACCCCCAATCTAACTTTTTTGTTTGCTGCTGCTTAAGCAGTGGTTTACCAGTTGCATTTGGTATGGATTGACATTTAATGCTTTTGATGTGTCACTTTTTCCCTTTACATGGAATAGCACTGCACAGTATCATTCCTTCGTCAAGTTCTTCTGTTACCATTTCAAAGATGCCGCAAGAGGCAAAAAGAGCTCACGTTAACAAACCCATGCTGTGTTACATAAGAAGTAGACTGCAACTGTCATTATGCATAATCTCCATTATGGCTTCTTCCATGACTTTACACTGAGTACTTAAGGGTCTACATTTTTTTGGGATCGGATGTGCCCCCCCACCTTTGTGAATACATACTACACTACATCTTGTCACACTATGTTGGGAATATATCCACATTGTAACATTTTGATTAACACGAATGATAAAGGGGTTAGCTATTTGTATTAACCAGGGGTTCCATGATTCTGTATAGAAAATCACCAGATAAGTTTTCTGCCCCCATATGGCAACATTTATCATATCTGTAGTTATGAAAGTGATGTCTTCCTTGACTTCCTGGTACCATATCATATATCTTTTCTTGTGATGAAATTTGCACATTTTTCTATAAGTCAATAACTATGTCCTGTGGCTAAGTGATCACTTCATTGATGATGTTTTTAACACCTATACTGAATTATCTATTAAGACATAAGCAAACATACATTTATATAAAAATATTCACAGTTGCAAACATTACACATCATGTATATTCTTTTGTATAGTTATAAGTCCAACATTGCATACATTTATCAACTCCTACCTTCCCTTAAACCCTTCTCCAAATCATCATTCTGCATGTATTGTTGAAACACTTTCCCTTCTTTTCTACGTAATTTGTTCCTACCCCTTTTTAAAGATCCCACTTCAGTTCTTTTATTTCTGTTACAATATTCAATACTTCAAATACAGTTGGTTTAGACTTTGATTTCCATTTTCTAGTAATTGATTTTCTGGCAGTTACCAGAATTTAACTTAGCAAGTCCTTACTATATCTAGGTAATTCAGATCTTGTTTCCCAGCTCAAAATATTTACTTAGTTACATCTATCTGCTCACCTAATATTTCTGACAGAGTTGCTGAAGTCCACCAACCCATTGCACTCCCAAAATAAATGTTCACAATTAACTCTTTCTTCTCAATCACACCTCTAAGACTTGGCATCTACCTCCAGAAAAATTATTGTAGTCTCTTTGGAGTAAAAATACACGTGCAAACAATTCCAAGCAAGAATTCTAAATCATCTAGATTTTGTTGCATATTTGGGAGGATATATATGTCCTCCCACTGTTTCCTTGTGAATTGCTTATCCAAGCTCTCTTCCCAGTCTTTTCTAACCTCCTGTGACTGATTCCTATAATTATCATGCAATTTTTATATGCCCTACTAACTATTCCTTTTTTAACAGCAGCTTCTATTCTAGATTCAACTTAAAACTCTGCCAGAGCAGGTATTTCACTTAGGATTGCCCTATATCTTTCTCTTTGCCTATATTCGGATATCAGTCCTTGATGAGGAAGACCTCCTTTAGAGTCCAAATTTCTTGTTGGCTCTTTCCAATGTATTACCTTTCCCTCCCAATTTATTTGCTCTATATGCCTTAGTTCCTTTTCTAGCTTTCCCAATAATTTCCAGCCCCCTGTTGCCTATTCTCTGTATCCCTAACTGCAATCATCCATATTTGCAAAAATCTCCTTTCTCCATTCTTGTGTTTGCCTAGATCTTAAAATACTTTTCTGCTACTTTATGAATATAATATTGTGTATGGTTGTTGTTGTTCTCCTTAATGATCTGCATCTAAACTCCTATTCTATTTCTTGAATCCCCCCTGCTTCATCATCATCATCATCCCTTTCCACTTTAAATTGTAGCGTTCTGCTTATGTTATGTATATGAGCCTTAACTGTCTAGCTCTAAAATATCCCTTTATATCAGGTAATCCTAAACCACCGTGTTCTATTGGAATGCTCATGCTATCCCACTTGACCCTTGTCTTTATCCCCTCCCAGATAAAATCCTTCAACTCTTTTTATTAATTACTGTCCACAACTTATCCTCTAGTTAATACAAATATGCATTAACTGTACATAAAACTAAAGGGACCAAAACATTTTCACTGCTTGTATTTTGCTATTCATATCCAAAAACAAGAGCATCCAGTTTCTCAGTGTTTGTATTTAATCTCTTCCAACATATCCTTAGCTGCCATAACAGAATCCATTTTAACCCGTACTCCTAAATACTTCATTTCATGATGCCCCCATAAATATGGGTATTACTGAACCATTTCATGTGTAGGCATATTGTTTACAGCATACATAATTTTGATTACTTCTTAACCATGTCTTATTTTAGTTTTACCCTATTTTTATACTCTAATTTTATTTTACCGAACTCCCTAGCTATGTTTTCTGAAGACATTTCTATATTCCTTAATAATTGCCAAATAATTTCTACTACCCTTTCCATAAATTTCTCCCTGTTTAACAGATAGGTAGGGAAAGGACTCATTTTTATTTTAGTTATTATCGGCCTGTGATCTGAAATGGTTATTGGATGCACATCAAAACTTTTAGTTAAAGACAAGTTTTTGTGAAATATAATTTCTGTCTAGCCTAGCCCAGTTGTTGTAGGATCAGGAAATAATAAGTTATCTCCAAGATTCTTTTACTGAATTCACATATTTTTATACCAAATATTTTCATACATTTCTTCAAAAATCTAACCTCTTAAGTTACATTTTCTCTTCTAGCCCCCAATACATCTTCACTGTTGCAAATCAAATTCCAGTCCCCAGCCATAAGTAATATTCACTGTTGAAAGCTGATTATTTTCTCAGATTTTCCTTAAGCTCCATTGTAACAGTTTTAGGTAGAGTATAAATACATGCCGGCATAATTCTCCTCCCTTGCCAGTAGACCCTTACTACTACATATCTGCCATTATTATCTTTCTTCCCCACTTATGTCACTATTGGAGCTCCTCTAGAAATTAATATAAGTACTCCCATTTTTTCGACCAGATATTGTGATGATAACCATCCCGAAATCCTTTCTTTATCAAATTCACATGCTCAGCTCTTTCCAAACATGTTTTCTGTAGTGTAGCTGTTTGCACTCTGCATTTCTTAATATAGTTCTCTACTCTTTCTTTTTTGTATATACCTGTGGCACAATTCACTTTCAAAGATATGTCAAGTGCTGCTAATATGACAAGAAATTATTATTCCCACCTGCTACGTATAACAGCTCTGTTTTAGTTGTCTAGTTTCTGCTTTTTACATGCATACAGTGATGTTTGGCAGGTTGATCTTCTATACCATTGTTTTTTGTCATATCATTTGAACTTGTGTGACATCTTACAAGACTTTTTGTTTAAATGAAAACCCTCAAACAAAACAACAAACACACTGCATGAACTATTAACTTATGCAATCACACAAAACTATCTACACATTCAAATAAATAAATGTAAACCTTCTAATAGGAACATTTGTCCCAGATTGACAGCTACACTCCCAAGCTTTAAAAATCCTATAATGAAGGTTATCCATGCTATGAAGCAAGTTATAGCCTACGCTTCTACTTATACTAAGTGCTGTCTGTTTTGTGTTATCTTTATTTCTCTCCCAGATGTAGAAAACAACTTGAATGCTTTCAGAAAACATTATCTTTTAAGCCACACTGAAAGAAAATATATTCTGTTTTTATTGCCCCTTATCAGGTTGCCTCCTTATAAACATGAGAACCATATACAAAGTTGCCTTCAGCTACAAGCTTCTTATGTTGCACTGTGAACCTTTATTTGCTAAAGGAAAGCTTCATTACGTGCAATGTTCTTTTATTTACTTGCTTCCACTTAAAACTTATTGTTAGATCAAGCCAAGGGCCTTAGTCCAGTCATTCCCCAATGCAAAAATAAGAAAAATCATATCAATTTTACTTATATCATACTCTGTATATTTTTACAACCCATCTCTCACCTCAATAACCTAAGATTACAACCTGTTATCTTAAATATGCTTTTATTAAGGCTTTCTTGTCTTTTTACATTTCAGTGCCTACATTTCATAAAACACAACAAGAAGAAATAATGATGGAAAAAAGAGCACCTGTTTACTTTAGTATCTGCATAATGCACAAAATAACTGAAAATGCTTTACTGCATAACATGCAATATATGTCATGTTTTAAAAAGTGCGGTTAAGAACAAAAATAGTTTTACTTAGTTACTTCTTTCCTTCCTCTTTCCCCTCCTTAATGTTCTTCCCAAACATTAATTAGGCAGTTCCCTACAAGTCTAGCAATGTAAAAAAAAAAAAAAAGTCCAATATATCTAGGTTTCCTTATTCCAGCATATTTCTCAAATGTCCACAGACCTTTTAAAATGAACAAATGAACAACTCCAAGACAAACAAATAGCAGCTGAAGGGCGATGGTCCAAAAAATGAAGTAAACCAAGTATGAACAAGTATATTTATTAAGTGCTTTTCGTTCCTCCAAATGCTATAACTTCAGATAAAATCATTAACAAACCAGTCTTTTAAAAATCAGTCATGTGTTTTTTCTTTACCAACATGTACATCATTAATCCTGATGTGACCAAATAATTTTGATTTGTTTTAAAAGTTACTTATGTTTAACTATTCTAAACCAATGTGGTTACAATGTTATTCTAGTATGTACATAGAGGTAGTGTTTAGTTTCATCTTTTGATCACAGTATAATTCATACATATCAGTTATTGCCAGTATTTCTTCATTTTTACTATGTATTATATGTTGATACCTTTATCTTACTAAACTTTTCAATTTCAATATACACAAGATAAAGCACATTTCTTTTAGACCAGGTTGGTTCCCAGCGTTGAGTCTCAATTGCCATAGTAACTCAAGTCTCTCTAACATAAGGGAATCTGGTCCTCGTCTTTCACTCTGAATTACTTGGTCAATAGCTTTAAACTTGAAACCATGGTCTGAAAACCCGAGAATGTGTTTCTGTTTTACCCCTTCTTATGTTGTACAAATGCTCATATACCTTTTCTCTCAATTTGCAATCAGTTTTGACCATATAAAAAGCTGGGCATGACTGACATTGGGCTATGTATACTGTCAATTTGGAATTACATATAAATTTCTTCATTACAGTGTATTTTTTATTCTGCACTTGATACGTTTGTCCGATTATTATATACTTACAGTAATTACGTGTTCCACAAGTGACCATTCCTGTGCAACAGACTATGTGTTCTTTTCTGTTTTCTAACAAATTCTTCAGGTTCATACCTCTCCTAAAAATAACTTTGGTGGATTATCAAATTTATATGAAAGGGGGGCTCTGTTCTGTTAGAAGATTCCAGTTTTTATATATTATGTTCCTTAACTCTATATCATTCAAATTAAATGTTGTGGTAAAGCTATATGTTATTTGGAACATAATACCTGCTCTTTCATTTATATGATCCATTTCTCCCAAACTTGTGTTAAGGGTAGAGGTAACGATACTCTCTTGATTTAGTATAGGTCTATAAAATCCCCTTCTTCCTTTTTGTTTGCACTTCTTTTGTTAATTCTACAATTAAAGAGTTTGGGTAATCTCTTCTTAAAAACATGTTTTTCAAGTTATCACATTCCTGCAGAAAGTCGCTTTCAGTTGTCACCATTCTGGCTGCCCTCACCAGTTGGCCTTTTATGACCAATTGTTTCTTGTGGAATGGGTGGCGTTTGAATACGTTTCCTTCCTATATATCTTAGCTATTTATCTACCTTGACTCCTGTCTTTTTTATCTCAATATCCAAATAAGCTAGAACATTCTTGATTAAAATTAGACATAAATTTCAAAAATTCTGTTGCATGGTTAAGGTAATCGACCAATACTTTTGCTGTTTCCTCATCACCTTTAAGAATTATAAAAATATCATCCAGAAATCTTGTGTAAAAATATATCACATCATTGATCTGTGCATTTTTCTTGATGTATTCTTGCTCCCAATAGGCTATTACCAAGTTAGAAAAGCTTGTGCACATGGGGAGCCCATTGCCATACCTACTTTTTGTAGGTAAAATTCTTTATCAAAGGTGATGTAATTATTGGTCAATATTATATCAATTAGTTTATCTAGTGAGATTTAACTAGTTGGTGCCCATTTGTCCCTTAATAGAAGTGAAATCCATTCAACACCATCAGTTTGGGGAATGGACATGTATAGGTCCTTAACATCGATGGTCAAGAAGTTATATTCATCTTTATACTCCAAATCATTTATACTTTTTAAGAATGTCCACAAATCTTTACAGATTTGGGGTTATTCTTTAATGTACTTTTTAAGTATTGTATCAACAACCTTTGCACAAGAATATGTAACCGAATTCCTGGCATCTACCAACGGTCTCATAAGTGGATTAGAAATACATTTATGGACCTTTGGTATGCCAAACATAATAGGAATCCTAGGTGCAGTCATAATTAAATAGTTATACATGTTGACATCTATCCTGGCTTCGATAAGCATGTCATTGATATAAGACTTGATTCGTGAATGTGTGATACTAACTTCGTTTTTAGAAATAGGATAATATGTGCCACTTTGCAAAATTTTTTTCATCTTGAAATTATATTGGTCTATATTCATTACAGCAACCCCCCCCCTTATTGGGTTTCATCACCCTGACTGGTAGACATTGCAATTAGTTTAGTGGTACTTTTTCTTCTTTACATATATTTACATTCCTACCATGCATCTTGTTGTTTGCTAAACAATTTCTAAAATCTAACTCTCAAATTCTTTCAAATAAACATAACAATGGATGTAAAGGTGGATTGTACGTACTAGCTATATGAAACTCTTCGTTTCTTGGTTTATTGTTGCCAAATATTGCAGTCAAGTTCAACTTTCTAACAAAACGTTTTTAAGTCTAATAATACCTTAGCAATATCAGCATAAGCATCTGGTACAAATGTATTGCCCCTAGCTAAGAGCTCAATAAGTTCATTTTCAATCGCAAAAGATGAATAGTTATAAACTTTAAAGTCTCTGTCTTTATTGTAAATGAGCTCACAATTAGTATTATATAATGATGGTAAACACAGTTTTGTTATTACCTCCTGCATCTGTTTGTTCTGCTTTTGTTGTTATGTGACTGATGGTTCTGGTGTGGGTTGTCGTTCTGCCTGTTCAAAAAATTTCCATTATTACATCGCTGACCATTAAAGTTATTCCCAACATTGTTAGGTGCTTCATCATTGGGGTGGATCTGGTTATTCCTGTTGTTAGAAGTGATTCTTTCGCTTCTACGTACAGGTGTCTCAACCTCGTCTTGCTGGTGTCCTTCCCTCCTGTTGGATTATGTCATTTCCTCTTGGTTGGTTCTGTTAGCCCCTCCTTTACCTCCTACATGCATAGTCCCTTGCCCAGTGTGATTTCATTTCTGGGATGGTGGCGGTTTTGGGTAGGCTAACCCACTGTCATATTCAGTCTGGTCTCTATTCAGTTTTTTGACTTTGGTTTTTCGTAGTTAATTGAGATGTTGATTAATACTGGTAAAGATCCGATCATAATCAAAGCGTATCACTCAAAGTTTAGATCCACTTTGATTATTTCATCCAAAAGCATTATTTCACCTTTGATACTGTCTGCCATTATTTTGTAGTGTTTCATAATCAATTCCAGCAGTTCTAGTCCATGTTTATCAAACATTCTTAAGTCTTGGTGAAATGCAGAACCCGCTTCGAGACCAGTGGGGTATTGCCATACCTAGAGTCCTTTGGGTGCAATATTTTATTTAATACAGTCATGGGATAAGTAATTTCCAACTGTAACTTTTTGAATTTAAGCAATTTCACAAATGTGATTGATGGTTTATAATCCCATATTTATTCATTGATTTATGAGTTGCTGGTTTTCTTCCTGTTGCTCTCCATCTCACAGCTCCAGCCTCTGGTTCATTTCCACCATACTCCTGGTTCTTCTAGTCAACGCCTGTGTTTTTCTCTGTCCTTAAAGCATTTTCCTTTGGACCATTGGAAAAGGTTTCACCGGTATAGTCTCTCTTTGAGGTTTATTATCAGAAGAATATGAAGCAGAATCCCCCCTGTTTCATAGCTCACTTTTTGTTGGAGAAACATTTATATTTCCTCCTTAGCATGTTCTGCATCAAAAAATGACATTAACCCTCCCAGAAAAAATATTGAATCTCATACCCTACTGCTTGACATTCCCTGATTGCTGGAATTAATTTACTCCTCTTTTGCCAGGTGTACAGTTACAGTGAGTAACCATGTTCCACAAGAACTCTACCATCTCCAACTTTAAATAGTTTGCACTCCTGCTACAGTTTTTTCAGAATCAACCCTTTCTGCTGGTAGGATTGCTTCTTTATTATTAGAGGTGTTGGCTGCTTTCTCATAGCCAGGTTTAGAGCAGACACACAATGTCCCCTTTCAATTAACAACCTCTGCTGTGGAATACAAGCCCAGTTATTTATTTGTGCTTTCATACAATTAATAGTCTGTTCCTTACGGTTTCTCTCGTACAGCAGAAAATTTCAGTTTTCCTTGTGTGCTCTGTCCTCTAATTCTACCATTTTTAGAAACACTTCTTGATGAGCAGTCTTATACTCAGTCAGCATTTTTTTCATTTCAACCTCTGATTTTTGCAGTTGTATAAAGTCATCTGGATATCTTTTTAAAGCTTCTTCCATGTTTTCCATGTCTTTTGTTACCTGAGTTGCTGTACTTCTTCAGTGTTTTGTTTATTTTAATCAGCACTGAGCACATTTGAAGTATTTTAGCACTAAGTTACTGGAAGTTGTGTTTTACACCAAAGCTGCAGTTTGAACTGCTTTTTGCTGAACAACTGCAGTATGCTTCCCAGCCAGTGTTTTCTCCTCACCTTTTGTGGTAGATCAGGTTCGCTGAATTTCTTCTTTGCTGACACCCAGGCAGTGCACCTACTAGCCAGTAACTGAAATTTACCTAAAAAGACAAATTTGCTGTCTTTCTTTTCTGAGTTTCTGTTTTGACACTGTGAGAGCTGAAAGTAAGCTATAAATCTGTGTGCAGCAATCTTGGAAGTTACTTAATCTAAAATTAAGTTAGGTTATCCATGCAAAATCACATGTTGTAGCTTGTGCTCCTACTTACACTAATTGCTCTCTGTTTTTGTCATCTTTATTCCCCTCTTAGCTGTGAAAAATCACTTGTATGCTTTCAGAGAAATTAACTTTTAGCCTTAAGAAAAATTGCACAAAAACTAAATTATACATTCTAGTAAATGCATTGAGGTATTTAGGTACCAGGAAAACTGCTATTTCTTGTTCACTTCCAATAATTTAAAACTTTATTTTTTTACTAAGCTGCTTGGCATTTACCTTTTAATTTTGCAAATTGTTCAGCACACAATGTCCAGAGCTCTTGAGTTTTCAGCTTGTCTCCATGGAAACAGAAGGTACAGGTGCCTCCAGTTCAGATTTCTCAATTTACACAGACAGTTAATTGCTGAAAGAAAACTTTTCATTACATTCTCAGTCTTCTTATTTTTATAGTAAAAGTAAGAGAATATATCTCAACTCTGCATATATTATAATGAAACCCACTTTTGCACCCCATCCCAACAGCCCAATATTATAGCATATTAACTTAAACAGCCTTTCTTTTATTTTTATATTGTAATGTCTACATTTCTTAAAACTAATAAAGAAAAAAAAGTATTTGTTTACATTACAATCAAGCTAGTTTTTCAAGTGCTCCTTGAGAAATGTTGCTTGAGATGAATCAGCCTGTTTGGGAATACATAACCCCATACCCTGTCTTGAAAGCCCATCTGCATTGGCATTGCTAACCCTACTACGGTGCTGCACTGTCATGTCATATGCTTGCAACCCCAGGTTCCAGTGTAGTAACTTGATATTTTGCTGGCTGGCTGAATGTAGTCATGTTAAGGGATTGTGGTCTTGAACTACAGTGACTTTCCTTCCATACAGGTAGGGTTGAAGGTTCTGTAGTGCCCATACTATGGCTAAACATTCTTTTTCTACTGCTGCATAACATTCCTCCCTAGGTTGGAGTCTACGACTGAGATAATCCCACTGGTTGCTCTTCTCCCTCTGAGGAAACCTGGCTGAGTACAGCCCCCACCCCATAGTTCAAAGCATCCACCTGCAAACAAATTATTTGCTATAATCTGTACTGGCTAGCACAAGGGGTCCTCCCAAAGCCCCTTTAAGCTTTTGGAATGCCTGCTCACAGGCTGGGGTCCACATTACCTTGTCTGGCCTGTTTTTCCTCATTAGATCTGTGAGGTACAATAATTGGGAACAAACTGTCTATAGTACCCTGCTGTCCCCAAGAATGCCCTCACCTACTTTTTAGTAACCGGGGGGCAGTCCATACCTGAATGGCTTCCACTTTAGCAGGTTCTGGCCTGATCATACTACTCCCCACTCTGTCCCAGGTAGGAGACCTCTGCCATACCCACCTGACACTTACTGGGTTAAATGATCAACCCTGCCCTTTGCAGTCTGCCCAGCACCTCCCTGACATGCTGAAGGTTCTCATGCCAGGAATGGCTGTAAATGGCAGTATCATCCAAGTAAGCAAGGGCATAATCTCCTGCTCCTGCTAAGATGCAATCTGCTAGCCTCTGGAAGGTCGCTGGGGCATTTTTCATCCCAAATGGCATCTTTGTGAACTTGTATAATCTGAAAGGAGTCACAAAGGCTGACCTCTCTCTAGCCATGGGAGTCAAGGCAACCTGTCAGTAGCCCTTGGTAAGATCAGTAGTGGTCAGATACTTAGCTCCACCCAGCTGCTCTAAGGCTTCATCTGTCCTAGGCATGGGGTAAGCCTCTGACTCTTTGTGACTGTTTAAGTTCCTGTAGTCCACACAGAATTTGGTGCGGCCATCTTTCTTTGGTACCAGCACTACTAGGAGACCAAGGGACTGCTGGACTCCTGGATTGCCCCCAGTTCCAACATTTCCTGTATCTCATCTCTGAGTCTGCCTGACTCTCTCAGGCACCCTGTAAGGGGCCTGCCTGAAAGACCTTTGGAGTCCTGTATCCACAAGGTGCTGCACCAGGTGGGTTCACTCAGGTTTCCTAGTGAACATGCCCCCAACTCCTGTAACACTGCTCGGATTTCTTGAACTTGAGTAGGGGATAGCCACTGGGATATTGCTACCCCTTCCACGCAGGTGTCAGTCCAAGCCTCACTGAGAAGATCAGTCACCAGATTCTCCTCAGACTCCTCCTGCCATCCACTGCAAATACTCAGCACCAGGGCCTCCATATCATGCTAAGGTTTCATCATGGTACACTTTGTGCCCCTGCCTAGCAGTTCTACCATAGAGTTAACGTCACTGACCTTCCTTACCACTTTGAAGGGTCCCTCCCAAGCTGCCTGCACCTTATGCCTGACAGGGATGAGAACCATCACTTGCTGCTCCACAGCATACTCTCTGGATCGATCGTTCCTGCCATACCAGACCTTTTTCTGCTGTTGGGCTACTGCCAGGTTTTTCAGGGCCAAGCCCAGGAACTTCCTGAGCCTTGTCCTGAAGTTTAGGACATATGCCTCAACAGATTCTTTGTGGGATTCACACTCACCCTCCAACTCATCCTGAATCAAATCTAAAGGTCCCCTCACTCTATGCCCATACAGCAACTCATAGGGTGAAAAACCTGTGGCTTCCTGGTAATTGTCTGTAAACATACAGAAGATGGGGCAAATATTTGCCCCACTCTCTCTTAAACTGGTCTGTGAATGCCCCTAGCATGGTCTTTAATGTAGAGTTTAACCTGATTATGTAAAATAATATTTTCTGCATATCTGTTTAAACTGTGCAATTGATTTTTAGGCTTAGTGAATTGAATCCTTACCTGTGTTCTGATCTATGTCTCCTCCTTGTTTTATCTACTTGTTTTGTTCATTTTACTTGTAGCTGCACTTGAAAAACACTAGCATAGAACTGAATCAAGTACTCGTCATGACCTTTGGAGCTTGCAGTACAGTTAATCTTTTGTGTAGAGAGGCCTAGCTGTTGCTTAGTGGGATGGAGATGTCCTTCAAGAATGCAACTGCAGTCATAACATGTGGGTTGTCCTGCCTCAGGCAGCCCTCGGTCGGCCGGATTCCAAAGTCTGGGTCCGACGTCGGCTGATGTCGCATTTCTCTCCAACGTCAGAGCGTCTGGAGTACATAAGCATCAGCCGACGCCATTTTCTTCAGTCTTTCTTGCCGCGCGGTGCCCGAAGCAGAAGCAGTTCGCAAGTGCCGGTCGGTCAGATCCTGTATTCTACGATACCGAAGTCATCAAAAAAGCTAAGTATCCCGTTGGGGACCTTTTCTTGCCTCAGCCGATGTCAGAAATTACTGAAAAAGTTAACAATTGTCTTTCTTGTGGTAAACAAATACCTCATAAGGATTTCCACTCTTACTGCCTCCCTTGCCTGGGCCCAGACCATGACGTCTCGGCCTGTGTAGCCTGTGCTCGCTTCAACAAGCGCACTCTCAGGCGCAGGGCGGAGTTCGCTGAAGATTTTTTTGGCGATAATTTTGCTTACACCATGCCGTCGGATCTTCCGACATCGCAAACTCCCAAAAAGCGAAAAGACCAGGACCGACATCCTCGGCCCTCATCTACCACCGACTCCATGCCAAAACCTAGCGCGAGTGCTCCGGTTCCCTCTGAGACGGTCTCTCCACCACTCCGAACCGAAGACACCGCATTACCGACGACTCCGATTCCGGACATTACTCCGATGCCAGTTATAGATTTTCCTCCGGATACCGAAACCGTGGAAATGCCCGAGACCATTGCTGTAGACAAGGTCACTCCTGCACGTGGAGCTGCCAGGCCCCCTATGGCCATGTCCATTAAGGCCTACACTAGGGCTAAGGCAGCCAGCAAAACAAAGCATATTACTTCTAAATCCCTATCTCAGCCGACTCCAGAGACACAAATTATGTCCATGGCTGTTGATTTGATTTCCATGATTAGAGGTTCACAGGCCCATCCTGAGAGAGGATCCCAGCCTCCTCCTGATAAAAGGCCCCGGGTTGAACCTTCTGACCCTACTCCTTCAGATGAAGATTCTGAGGGCTCTGTCCACTCAGATAGCTAGGAAGAGCTCTTCCAGACCTATGAGGACTCGGATGCAGAAGATTCCATCCCCTCGGCCTCCCCTCCTGAGGATATTTCTTTTGGGGAAGTTCTGCACACCATGAGGGAACATTTCAAGTGGCAAGGTCAGGAATATTCTGATTCCAGGAAACGCCTTAGGACTTTCCTTAAGAAGCCTCAGCACAGGCCCTTAGCTATTCCTCCTGTACTTGATGTTCTGGATGATTTGTATTCTGACTCTAGTGCTACCCCTGATTCTCTTCCTCCTGCTCCAGCCAAGCCAGACAGGTATTACAGGGTCCCAGAAACTCATTCCCATTTATTCAGGGCCCATACTGCTGATTTGGAAACTATTTCACAGGGGCCTAAAGGAGTTTCAGCCTCCACCTCAAAAAATCCTTTGCCCTCCAACAGGGAAGCTAGGTCATTAGAGAGATGGGGCAAACAGGTTTACACATCCACTACCTTATCTATGAGAGCTTTAAATTGCCTTTTTCATATGTTACAATATCAGGATTATCTGTTAGAAGATTTACAAAAAACATTAGCCACTCCTGATCCTTTAGACAGGAAGTCTTTGCAGGAAGCTGTACATAACACTCAGCAAGTAAGCAATCACTTCCTGCAGTGTGGATATTATGCACTGGAAGCTTCATGTAGGGCAGCTATGACAGGGGCAGTCATTCGTAGACATGCTTGGTTAAAAGATCAACCTCTACCAGATCATGTAAAAGCAAAACTTCTGGATGCACCTTTGGAAATGAACAAGCTTTTTGGTGCAAATGCTAAGGATGTGTTAAAGACCATCGAAGAAAAGCAAAATTAGTTCAGACTGTGAAAGATTTCCTCCAGGTTCAACCCCCAGATTCAGTAGGAATTGGCCTTCAAAAAACTGGTCCTTTCCTAATCCAGAAAAGTTTCAAAGGGGTAAGAACAGATGTGGCCGAGGAAGAGGCCAATACAGAGGCCCTTACAGGGGACGACAATGGCAGCCAGGAAACCAAAGAAGTGACGCAGGGGTCTCACCTGCCCCACAACCACAATCTCAATGACTTTCCTCTACTACCGCCTACCAGGGAACAACTAGAAGCTCCCTTGGGCGGGAAATTATCTCTGTTTGCAGAAAACTGGCACAGACTGACAAAGGACAGATGAATTTTGGACATTATAGACCGAGGGTACAGGTTTCATTTTCATACCTTACCAAGAAAACAAGGCATGCCAAACCTACCACAAAATCAGAGGGCAGAGGCTATCAAGCAAATCACTCTGCTGACTCGAATGAAAGCAATAGAAAGAGTTCCACAACAAGAACAAAACCAAGGGTTTTACTCAAGACTGTTCCTTGTTCCAAGAAAAGAATCTCAATGGAGACCAATACTGGACTTGTCCGCATTAAACACCTTTCTCATAGTACCAAAGTTCAAAATGCTGACTCTATAGCAACTCCTTCCCATGCTGGGCAAGGGGTCATGGCTGATTACTCTGGACCTCAAGGAGGCATACCTGCATGTCCCTATCAGACACAGTTGCAGAAGATACCTCAGATTTCTTGCAGGGCCAGAGCATTATCAATTCTCAGCATTGCCATTTGGCTTATCTACTGCACCCAGAGTATTTACAAAATGCCTGGCTTCAGTAATTGCTCATTGCAGGCTCCAGGGTATACAAATTTACCCGTACCTGGACGACTGCTTCATACAAGCGGACGACAAATTGATGTTGACAAAAAACCTGGATTATGTCATACGATTACTTCAAGCTCTGGGATACACAGTCAACTTCCATAAGTCAAGATTGCAGCCATCCCAGCAAATAATCTTCTTAGGAGCCAAACTAGACACAGCCTCTCAGATGGCTTACCTGACAGAAGACAAGCAAGAGAAGTTAACTCATTACTTCAAAGGTTTAGCAAAACTCACCCAGATGACTGCAAGGAGATTCCTACAGGCCCTGGGTTACATGGCATCCTGCATTCTCCTGGTTCCATTAGCAAGATTACACATGAGAAAGCTTCAGTGGTACCTAAAAAGCATTTGGTCTCAACACAGCAACAACTTGGAGACAATCATACCACTCATTCCATGCCTACAAAAGGAATTCCTATGGTGGGCCTCGGTGAGCCAGGCAAACACAGGTATGTCATTCAAAAAACCACAGATAACACAGACCATGACCACAGACGCCTCAGACCTTGGATGGGTGGCGCACATGGAAGGCAGCTGGGCATTTATTAGGGGAGAATATTAGTTTGTGAGTGGTAGTTAGTTGTAGATAGTCTAGGTGATTAGAGAGTTCTAACCAGTTCAGAGAACGAAGGCTGTGGCAGTGGTGAGTTGATGTTTTGGATTTGGTGGCAAATTTAGAGATCTTATTATAGCAAGCTTCGAGCTTAGAGGTGTTGGTAGCAGACAAGTTGTTTAGGAGAGGGGCTCCATATAGAAGGGAAGGTAGGAGGAAGGATGTTGCCAGGGTATGCCTAGTGGAGTTTGAAAGGAAGTGATTGTTCCTATATAGCATACCTAGCTTTTGGTGGGTTTTCTTAATGTTATGTTGTATGTGAAGATCAAATTTGAGGTGTTCGTCTATGGTGATGCCAAGGAGTTTTGCAGAGGGGACCACTTCAATGGGAGTGTTAGTTTGGCTGAGAACATTGAAAGTGTTTTTGTCCAGAGAGGAAACTTTGGAGAGGAGAAAAATTAGTATTTTGGATTTATTGGAGTTGAGAGAAAGGAAGTTTTGGTGCATCCAGTTCTCTGTGGTGGTAAAGGCTAATTGGGTTTTGGTCTGGAGTTCAGGAAGGTTTGGGGCAGAGCAGACCAAGGTAGAGTCATCTGCGTATTGGATGACTGTGGTGTCAGGAATAAAGGTGTGAAGGTTGTTTATGAAGATGTTGAAAAGCATGGGTCCAAGGATGGATCCCTGAGGAATGCCAGTAGATGTAGGCAAAAAGGAAGAGAATGAGTTCTTCCATTTGACTGCTTGAGATCTATCAGATAGGTAACTGAAGAACCAGGAAAGAGTGTTTGGGGAGAGTTTGAGATTAGCCAGATGATGAAGAAGGTGTGTGTGGGAGATGGTGTCAAAAGCTTTTGAAAGGTCTAGCAGTACTGTGGATACAATGAGTCCAGAGTCTCGAGTTTGATTGATAGTTTCTAAGAAGGATAGTAGTGCAGTTATGGTACCGTGGCCAGGACAGAAGCCATGTTGGGTGGGTGTAAGGAGGTGATTTTGAATGAGATAGGGTAACAATTGGTGGTGGACGCATTTTTCTAGAATTTTAGATATTGGAGAGAGTAGGGCGATAGGACGGAAGTTAGAAATATAAGTGTTTTTGCCTCCTTTGTGAAGTGGTAGGATGTAGGCTGAACGCCAAAGTTTGGGTATGTATGACTCCGTTAAGGATCTATTAATCAGAATACTAATTGGAAGAGCGATACCTTCAGCTGCATGTTTGAGGAAGGAAGGGGGAATGTTGGCAGGGGATGTGGATACAGGTTTGAGATGGAAATTGGGAGGATTATTGTTTGGGTTGTTGGGTGGAGAGGAAAGGGAGTTAGGTGGGTTGTTATTAGGGAATGCTATGGTTAGTTTAGCTATGGATTCAATGAAGAAGGTATTGAAGTGGGAGCTAAGTTCATTGTCGGATAGATTAGGATTTGGGCAGGGGTAGTTTTGAGATCCGGGATGAAGAAGGGAATTGACTGATTTCCAAAATTGTTTAGGGTTTTTATTGTTATTGGACTGAAGTTTAATATAGTAGGTTTTTTTTGTCTTTGGTAATGAGTTTCTTTACTTGGTTGCAGAGTTGGGTGTATAGAAGTAAGGTAGAGGATAGTTTATTTTTCTGGTAGAGCTTCCAGGACTTTTCTCTGTGACGCATGATTTGTTTAGTTTCTTTGGTCAACCATGGTGCAGAGTTAGATTTGATTTGCTTATTTCTTAGTGGGGCTAGGGAGTTGAGAGTATTTAGGAAGATGGAATTGAAATGTTCAACAGCATTATCAAGTGGGAGGGTATTTAGAGGTTGCCAGTTGATTTCTCTGAAAATTAAGGGGTTAAAGTTACTGAGGTTACGAGTTTGAATGTAGAGGTGTTGGGTGGAGCTGTTTGATCGATGGATGAAGGCAGGGAGATAGTCACTGAAGGTGTCAGGGATAGTGCTACTGAGAGTGATTTTGTTTGGATGGGAGACTAGAATCCACTCTAAGATGGACACTGGGTGGTGGTTTTTGTTAGGGCGAGTAGTTGAGGAGATTACTTGGGTGAAGTTTAGAAGGTTAATGGAAAGTGATGGTGAGTTGATTTTATTCCATTCGATATTGACATCACCTAGAATATATGTTTCATATTTTATTTGAGTTGAGGACCAGTATAGAATATCTTCAAGGGTGGAGATATTGTTGCCAGGGGAGATATATAAGGATATGAAGCAGATATTCTTGTGTTTATTTAATCAGAGAAGGCTAGCTATGATTTCGGAGTTTGTGAAATTAGGGGTAGGAATTTGAAGGGGTATTAGAGAGAGATGATTAGAGTAAATTATGGCAGAGCCACCACCTTTTTTGTTTAAACGGTCACTTCTGAGGATGTGGTAACCAGGAGGTAATATTTCAGAGTCGGTGGTATGGGGTTTTAGCCAGGTTTCAGAGATGGCTAGGATGTCGGGTTTATTGTGATTAATCCAGGCTTGTAGATGGTGACATTTGTTGTTAAGGCTCTGGGCATTGATAGTGAAGATCTTCAGGGTGTTAAGGGGGGAAGTGGGAGGGGGACAGGAAGGTTCGGGAGTGTTATTTGTTGTAGGTGAGGAGGAGGATGGAGGGATGGAGTAGTTTGTACTGGGACAAGGGCCAGGGTTAGGATGAATGTCTCCAGATAAGGCTAGGACATTGCAGGTGATCAGTTTTGGACTGTAAAGTTTGTATAGTAGGTATTTGTTAGGCTTTAGCAGAGGCTTCAGAGAGAGAGTTTTAGTTGAGGTAGAGAGTAGTTTGGGATAAAAAAGGTGCAACAGGTTGGGTGGAATAAGGGAGGAGCATATGGAGTGAAAGTGAGAGAGTTCGAGGGGTAGTAGTTGGGGGTTAGGGGTAGTTTGAATAGGACATAGGAGAGGAAGAGCTTTATGGGAGTATATGAAGTAGCATGATGAAGAGTTATTAGTAAGATGAGAAGGGAGCAGGGGAAGAGTTGAGGGGAGTTGGTAGGGCATGTTAGGATAAGGTAGGGTAATATACAGACAGGGGAAGAATAGTGATGTATGTTAGTTGAGAAGGAAAAGGTCAGAAGTGAATGGTGAGAGTTAGATATTGAAGGAAAGGATAAAGGGAAACAAAGTGTGCAGGGGTAGGAAGAGAGTAGGGGGGAGGATTAGCAGTGGGAGTGGAAAATGAGGTGGGTTTTTTCTTGATTAGAGAATAGGGGGAGGGGTAAGTGGGAGAAGACTGTGATTGGGTAGTAGGTTAGGTAGGTGGAGTTTGTCAGGTATATGTGTAGATGTGCTGGGGGTGTGTGGGAATTGGGGGCAGGGTAGGGGAGAGGAGTGAGCCCGAAGGGCGAACGGAGCAGGTTTGGACAAGAGAGTAGACTGCCGAGGAAGACAATCAGTAAAGTATGGCAATGCAGCAGGTAAGTCTGAGAGTGGGAGAGTGTAGAAGAAAGATTAACCTCTGATTCTATAACTGATTCTATAACTATGTATATTGGTATCTATAATTTGGGATATTGTGGCTAGGTTACTAATAGTCCTCTGGATCAATAATGTGCAGGAAACAGAGTCAAATGACCAGATATGTGTGATGTCATTCTGTAAGACAGAAATAATATTTAGATATTAGTAGGCTATTGCTCTCAGCATTCTGTATTCTGTCTTGGATCTGACAACAAGGACCACCACTCACATTATCTTGCCTTGTTCAATTCAGTAAGTAGGAACAGTAATTCTTTGGATTAACCTCTTCTCTTCCAGTCCTCTGTTACAATAATACGTGTACATTTTTTTCCTTTCTTTCCTTGATAGATTTTAACACAAGCACACCTCACAAATACATTTTTGGGCTAATCATGTGTACAAATCTGTTTGATATACAAATGATATATAATTATTTACAAAATTCCAGCTAGCTGTACTGGCATATATTACACATCTACTGCCCCACTTCTCCTGGCATGGCTGGCAGTACCTCCTATCATCACAATCACATACAACAGTCACTGAAAATGCTTTACTATATAACATGCAATTTATGTCACAAAACGTTTTGTATAAATACTGTTGAGTAAAAATTGTTTTACTTACAGTTACTCTTTTTTTTCATTTTAGTGCCTTCCAGATATTAATGACATGAAGTGACAAGTTTATCAAAGTTAACAAAAGTCCAATCTTTCTCTGCCACTCTTTCATTTAAAGCCATATTTCACAAATGTGATTGATGCTTTATAGTTTCAAATTTATTCACTAATTTCAGTGTTGCTGGTCATCTTCTGACTTGTTTCAATTTTAATCCCAGGTATCTTCTTATAATGACTTTTCCGCACTGCTGAGGTATGTGCACAGTGTAATTTACTATGGTTAGTGGGAGAGTTATACAATGAGTTATAGAATCAGAGGTTAATACTAGATTATTGATCCAGAGGACTATTAGTAACCTAGCCACAATATCCCAAATTATAGATACCAATATACATAACTAATTAATAATTAGTATCATCCTCTTTCAATGAAGATTTGAGTGGCAAGACATGCGTATATATGACTGACTACCCACTCATCCAATTTATATTTAGAGGGTCAGGAAGCTACTTTGCTGTATATCCAAAGGAAGTCTGTTCCGTAAATGAATATATATATATATATATATATATACACACACACACACACACACACACATATATATATATATATATATATATATATATATATATATATATATACACACACACACACACATATAATATCTCACCAGCAGGTCCTAGTTGTATTTTGGTAGAAGTTAAGACGGTGTTTGTTTTGTAGGTGTGCTAGCAGTCACACAGTACTGGATCATTCAAGACTCTGTAAGCCAGACAATGGTTACCTCTGAAGAGTCTGTAGGAAACAGAAATGAGAGAGAGCACTTTAAGGTGGTCTGGAGAGCCCAAAGAAGACATAACCTTGATTATCTTAATGAATAAATGCTGTGATCTGTTAAGCTGGATCCTGTGCTTAGACATGTGCATTCCGAAGTGGCCATTATTCTGTATTATGAGCCTGATGTGGAAGGAAGTAGAGAAGGATAATAACTTCCTTAGATCTAGAAGAAAATACCTCTGGTGATTAGTCTGGCTTGATCAAAGCATTCCCTAACAACAGTAGCTATATGATGATCAAAATATAGTTCATCGCCAAGGAAAGTGTCAAGGTCCCTAATGACTGAGTCAGCTTAAAATGACTGTCAGATATCTGATAGGTACATTAGTGCCCAGTTTTGTCAAAGAAAATTATGATGCACTTCTTGAGTTTTAGTATTATGCCATGCTCCAAGGATCCATTTATTAGTGCGTGTTAGTCCCTCCTGAAGAATCTGTAAGTCAGATGGGCAGTTAATAACAGCTCCAAATTTGCAGTCATTTACAGACATGATTAGTCACAGGCCCTTGATGTGAGACTTGACATTAGAGAAGTAATTACCAAAGAGAAGTGATCCTAGAACTGCTCCATGATGTACTTCACTGGTAACTACTGAGTGTACCTCCCATGGTAATAGTGTGGGTTTTGTCTGTTAGCTAATTTGCTTTTTGGTGTGTGACATAAGGATTTACATATAGTTTAATTAGCTTATCGATAATGCCAGCCAAGTCCAGATAGGCAGTGTGAGCCAATGTGCCTGAGTCTAATGCATCAGTGACCGGCTCAAGGAAGCCTGCCAAGTTCAGGAGGTAGGGCCTGCCTTTAACAAACCCAAACCATCTTAGGTTCAGGGCTTCTAGACTGCTTTTATCCTTGTTAATAAGTTCCAAAATGATTGCATTGCAAATAAGTCTGGTAAGGCTTATAGGTCTATAGTTTCCTAGATGTGTAGTGGATCCCATTTCTGGAGTGGGATGACTACCACATTTCTCTGTTTTTCTAGCACATATCTAGTGGAGTGGCTGAGACTGAATAGGCTTAGTAGCAAGTCTATCACATAGTGTTTGGTGCTTGCAAGAAGACAGGATGACATATTAGTAGGACCCATGGAGCCAGTGTTTTTGGCCTTGGAGAGAGCATTCAGGCCTTGCACAGGGGTGATCAATAGGAATGGTGTAGGTGTACTAATAAGCTGGGGAAAGTTAGGAAGAGTTAGGGGAGTAAATAAAGAGATGAGTTCACCTGCTACTATGTTGGCTATTTCTTGAGGGATGAATAAGTGTTGTTGTTGTGTTAGCTCTGAGCATTGTTTGGCATTGCCTGTAAGGTTTCTGATACCGCTGAAGAAAGCTTTATGGTTGTTCTTAGCAGAGGTGGCAGTTCTCAAGTCATACTTACTTTCTGAGGATTTAATTTTGTTTCCGAGTTATTTGCTGAACCTTTTGAGTGCATCTCCAGATGACGGGAAACTAAGTTTGCTTTTATGGGTTATGAGTTTCTTCCTCTTATTATGTAGTTTGTTTAAATTAAAGTTGCACAACAGGGATTTATTCCTAAATTTGGTATTGTATTCATGTCTATTGGGAACAGATGCCTCAATGTTTGCTTTGAGGTTGACATAGAAACTATCTTCAAATGTGACGGCATGCAATATGTGGTCACTAAAGTGAGGAGGATGCTTAAATTTCATCAGGTTTTCAGCAGGATTAAGTTTACCTTAAAGCAGTCTCAAAAGTAAAAGGGTTTTATGGTAAATCAGGTCTTACTGTCAGAGTGAGTGTTATGAAAAGATGGTCAGATTTGACTTGTTTTAACATGTATTTATATATTCTCTTATATATTTTTGTATGCTTAGTAGGATTTTTATTTGAAAGTCATACAATGCCCTTACAAGATAAATTAAGGCATTCACAAGTGTATGTATGTATACTATCCATTGGGCTGTGAGTTAGAGCTATAACTGCTGATGAAATACCCCTTTAAATGTTTAAATGTTACAATGACTTATTGAACTAATTAATTAACTTAATTTAACTCAACTGAAGGTTATTGAACTGGAAGGGGTAGGAAAACATATAAATAGTAAGCACTTGTGTTTTTTATTTTTATCTGAAGAAGTCATCCAACTTTGTATGACGAAAAGCGCTTCATTAAACTGGTAAAGAAGAGTTCTTGTTGCCTGGTATCCTTGTTCGTATTTACTTGGTTTAGTTGTTCAGCATTTTACTTGGTTTGTGGTCTCGTGATTTCCATGGCAGCAGAAACTTCTCCTGACTCTTTACGAACTGTCAATATGATGGACATGGAAAGTAATAATAGTCAGCCGTTATTGGATCAAACACCGAATTCCAACAACGAAGGTAACCTTACGGCACTTATCTTGGCTCTCTCACAGCGTGTGGATAACTTGGCGGCTAGATTGGAATCTAGCATAGCATCAGATACAGCTATCCCTTTAAGTAGTAACAACATAGAAACGGATATTACTCCAGCCCAGCGTCCTTGTGGTTCCCCCATAGAAGGAGGTAGTGCACACAACGCCAATCGGGCGAGTAACGGAATTGCCTTAAACCCTAATACTTCCAACGATTCTAACTACAGGAGTAGTAGAACCGTGACAACGATTGAAGGAGAAGGCGTCGGAGAGCTCATGGGAACTCCCGGTTTTGAAACTTGGTTAACAGACACCAGCAAATTGCAACTGAAGCACCGGAACAACACGGGATTTTCGGCAGAAGACGCCAATGAAACTCAGGTTAGTTCAGTCAGTTTAACGAACAAATTGAAATTACTGGACAATAAACTTGTGAAGATTAAAAAGCTACAACTGGAAATAAATTATTTAAACGAGTGTATCAACGAGAATTTAATACCTAAGGGGCTACGCTACCATGTTTACCCTACGGGGTTAATAGCTAATTCACTTTTCCATAAAGAACTGCTGGCTTTTTTCGATATACAGGGGCTAGGCTTGTTAAAACTGATGGTAAAACATTATGGACTACAAGTAGCTGACTTATCAAATGAAGTGAAGCAATTGAATGCGGATATATTAGCTAATTCAGACTTTCCCCGCTATAAGTTTGAATATGATAGGTCATTTACTACTATAGACCAATTGCTTGATAGATTGAAAATAAATAAAACTAAAAAAATGAACAGAGATCGCTTGGCATATGCAAATGGCACAGCCTATCCCAAGCCACCTCCTTCACAAACTAGTCCTTTCAGTTCCAATACCATTATGATGGATAATGGCCCTAGTGGAGAGGCGGATAATGATGAAGGCATAAACAACAATAGAAAGACTTTTCCCAACCAAAGGAATATACAGGATTCAAATAACAGCACATGGGCAAACCGCTTGAGAAATAACAGAGAGAGACCAGATGATAACAACATGGACTCTTTGGATAATTTTGACTATGTATATCAAGGGGCTATTCCGAAGGCAAATTCTTACAACCAAGGTCTTCAAAAAAACAACAAGCGCCCCTTGAACAAACCATGGAGGTAATTATTACCTCAGAATCACCAAAAATTATTAAAAATAGGGGGGGCGACTTTACCATCTACAATTTCTCAAGCTTGGACATTGACCCTAGTTTTGTGGAACTATTATCTAAAGGCTACAACTTTATACCAAACCAACATATGGACTTGGTGGAAAACATCAAAGACTTGAAACTTTTTGTTAGGAAACTTAACTTGAAACTGTTACTAGGTAATACTGAATATGTTAGACCTACTTATTATATTCCTAGTGACTATAACCCTCCATTACATCCAGCTCTCCAATTGTTTGAAGCAATTATGGAACTAGATCTGAGAAACCTGGCAAACAAAAAAAGTAATTTATTCATGAACAATACTAGTAGACCACCAAACATTACCCCAGATGAAAAAGCTTTACTTCAACTTTTTAAGACATTAAACGTCAGAGCAATAAAACCTGATAAGGGAGGGGGGTTAACCCTATTTGATTACTGTGACTATAATAACAGAGTCTCTGCAATTTTGGATAAAGAGGCATATAAAAAATTGAGTATTAATGAAGTGAATAGAGCATACCAGCAAATTAAAGGCTATTTTAGTGATCTCTTCATAGAAGGATACATCGATATAGATATGTATAATTATATAAAAACAGAATGGCCCAAAATACCTGTCTTCTTTGCTACACCTAAGATCCACAAAAATTTGTGTAACCCCCCTTTTAGACCACTCATAGACGGAAGGGATTCCATTACATATGGTAGCGCAAAACTAGTAGATAACATTTTAAAAAAATATCTAGCTAAAGAAGCCCAAATTTGTAAGGATTCGTGGGCTTTCTTAAGGAAAGTAAATGAATTAGAATTTAAGGAAGACTACAATTTCCTAACAATAGATGTGGTAGATTTGTATACCTCAATCCCACATGATATAGGATTGGAATGGGTGAATATATACCTGGTTAAGAAAGGAGCTACCAGTAATGAGGTTTACTTAGTCACAACATTGTTGGACATCATTCTGTCCAACAACTACTTTTTATTCAACAAAGAGTTATATCTGCAAAAATGTGGAGGGCTATGGGGTCCCCAGTAGGTGCCAGCTTTGCAAACATAGTCATGGCTTACTGGGAGGGTAATTTTATCCTTAACATGGAACAATTCACATCTACTATCGTGTATTATACACGATACCTGGATGATATCTTCATCTGCCTTTGTGGGGATAAGAATACAGGACTAGACTTGGTAGAATACTTAAACAACACTACTAATTTCCTGTCATTCACATTCGAGTTCCATGAGAATAAAATTAATTATCTGGACATCACCCTGGTTAAAGATAAGGTGAACAAACAATTTTATCCAAAAATACATAGAAAAGAGACATACTGTAACTCTTTTTTGCATTATACGAGTAACCATCCTAATGCACAGAAAAAAGCTATTGTAAAAGGACAGGTAATTAGGGCAGCCCGTATGGTTACACGTGATGAGGATTATATACAGGAATGTAAGTTATTAGAAAAAATGTTCATCCATAGAGGTTACCCTAAAACATTTCTAACTAATATTCTGGAAGAGGTGAATACTAAGAGAGAGAATGGGGTTATTTTACCCTTGTTGAATGCAAAGGACCCAAATAATATTGTAGAAGAGGTTATAACCATAGAGCTATGTGGGGGGTTAAATAAGGGGATGAACACTGGAAGTAATTATAATAGCAGGATTACAACTAAAGATAGAAGTACTAGCTACATAATGACTTTCAGTATAGAAAGTAACATCATAAGGAATATTCTATACAAAAATTGGAACATGCTCCTGTATGATAGGAAATGTTCCACAGTCCTTGGTTTAGTCCCCGAAGTAACATTTAGGAAGGGTAAGAATTTAAAGACCCTATTAGAAAGTAAACCAATAAAGGAGAAAGGCAATGTTAAAGGGTCATATGGCTGTGGGAACTGTAATTATTGTAAATATATTAAGACAGGTAGTAAACATTTGATAAATAATAGGACATATGTATCAAATCAAAAATTTAATTGCAATTCCAAATCAGTAGTGTATGGGGCCTTGTGTTCAAACTGTACAAGTTTTTATATAGGGAAGACAGAGAGGAGAATGAGAGATAGAATATACGAACATATTAACGCTATCTCTAGAATGAAAGCAGATAATGCTTTAGTAAAGCATATTCTATCCTTCCCTAATCACACTTTTAAATTCATAGGCCTGGATCAGATACAAATTGAAAGTAGAAGGGGCCCTTTTAGTCTACTTTTAGAGGAACGAGAATTATCATGGCAATTTAAAACCAATGCTTTTATAGAACCAGGTCTTAATGACCATTGTAACATTTCATGCCTGTTGAAGCTTAGAAGCTTAAAGAGATGACTTCAGACTCTTGGTTAATTTTACATAGGAAGTGTAGGGTATAAGTAAAATTGTGTTTTTAAAAACTTCCTAGGTAGATCCTCATTTTATAATGATGTTTTAACATGTATTTCTATATTCTCTTATATATTTTTGTATGCTTAGTAGGATGGATTTTTATTTGAAAGTCATACAATGCCCTTACAAGATAAATTAAGGCATTCACAAGTGTATGTATGTATACTATCCATTGGGCTGTGAGTTAGAGCTATAACTGCTGATGAAATACCCCTTTAAATGTTTAAATGTTACAATGACTTATTGAACTAATTAATTAACTTAATTTAACTCAACTGAAGGTTATTGAACTGGAAGGGGTAGGAAAACATATAAATAGTAAGCACTTGTGTTTCTTATTTTTATCTGAAGAAGTCATCCAACTTTGTATGACGAAAAGCGCTTCATTAAACTGGTAAAGAAGAGTTCTTGTTGCCTGGTATCCTTGTTCGTATTTACTTAGATTTGACCAGTGATTTGGAAACTGCAAGTGCTGAGCCTAGGATGGCTGTATATTGGTGAGAGGCAGGTCCAATATTTTTGCTGCCCCCCCAGCTAGGAATTTGAACTAGTTGGCCTAGACAGATAACATTAATAAAGCACATGAATCTGTGTATATTTATTTGAGGTAGCATAAGGCCGCGGTGGTGCAGCAGTTAACGTTGTCGTCTCACAGCAAGAGGTTCTCTGGTTCAATTCTTGGCTGGAGAGCCTTCTGTGCAGAGTCTGCATGTCCTCCCCACGGTCGAGTGAATTTAAAGACATGCAGGGTAGGTGCATGCATGTGTGCCTTCTTTGAAGGTTGGGTGCCGACCTGGCAGCTCAACACCATAAAAATTCACTGCCAATCATTAGTAGACCAGAGTTCCGCTGTGGCGACCCCTAACCGGGAAAAGCCGAAAGGCAGTTATTTGAGGTAGTATAGGTTTCCAAAGTAATGGAAGGATTTATTTATTTATTTTAGTTTTTATTTGGTAAATGGGTGGGTGGACTGGTCTGAAGACCTTTTTCAGCCACAACCCAAAGTATAGAAACAGACGCAAACAACATAAATATTCAAGGTAGTTGCAAAGGGTAAGAACAAATTCAAAATCAAATGTCTTTTAAAACTGTCTTTTAACAAACAAACAGCTTAATAATGGGCGATTTCAACTACCCCACCATTAACTGGGAAAACTACTCGTGTACCAACTCCTTCACACAACGCTTTCTGGAATTCATAAACTCCAATGCCCTTGATCAACTTATCCACACCCCCACCAGGGGCAACAATATCCTAGACCTAGTCATTACCAACATGAGTGACTGGTGTTCCACACCTGAAGTCAAGTCCTTGTTGGCCCAATCCGACCATAAGCTAATCACCCTTGATATCCACATCCCGCCTCCACCCCCCATTAAGGAAACCATGGTAAAATACTTCTCCAAAGCCAACTTCATGCTTCTTAAGACAGAAGTGGTGAACTTCATGACACCCATGCAGATGGGCAATACAGTTATGACTGCTGAATCCTACACAAATGCACTCTGTAAGCACTTACATGAGTGCATGGATCGTGCTATTGCAAACAGAACCAAGATGCTATCCTCCAAAAAAAGGAAGCCAATCTGGTGGTCCCCTTACAGAAACAAACTGTACAACAGAAGGAAGAAATTGTTGCAAAAGAGAGTAAAATCCCATGAGTGGAGGAGCTCCCTGGTCAGCCTCAGTAAGAAGCTGATATCCCTTATAAGATCCTCCAAAGCTACCTACGAAAACAAAATCGCCACTGATTCTAAGGACAACCACAAAGCATTTTATAGCTATGTCAAGAATCTCAATGGCAACACCCAGATTTGCTCTGAGTTACAGCACAACAGCACAAAAATTACAGAACCAACTGATATTGCCAACATCCTAGCAGATTGGTACAGTGCTAACTTTACCCCACCCCCACCCCCTAAAGGGCCCATATCTGTACAGGAAAAATGCAGAGTCCCTGTAATCGCAACTATGCAGGTAAAAGCTGCACTCTCTAAAGCCAAAAACACAGCATCCATGAGACCGGACAACATCCCAGGCTGTATTTTACACGAACTTCAGAATGAACTGGCTCCCCACCTAAGCACCATGTCCAATCATAGCCTCACATCAGGCTTTGTGCCCACTGAATGGCATACAGCAACAGTTATCCCACTCCACAAAGGGGGAGCCACCATTGATCCTGGGAACTATCGCCCTATTAGCCTGATAAGCCTGATCTGCAAGGCCATGGAACGTATCATCATGGAACTCCTAAACCAAGACATTGGTAGCCTTCACACTCTGGATCCCACCCATTTCAGGTTTGTGAAAGGCAGATCATGCCTCCTGAACCTTATCGACTTCTTTGAGGCAGTCACCAAAGCCGTAGATGAGGGTAAGGGGGTTCACACAGCCTATCTTGACCTCACCAAGGCTTTTGACACCATCCCCCATTCTGGAATTATAGCTAAACTCACTAAACTAGGTATAAATCTCTACATCACAAGATGGGTTTCCAACTGGCTCACTGACAGAACCCACACTGTAAAAGTTGCACATTCCAAATCTGACCTCAAACCAGTGACAAGTGGAGTACCACAGGGTTCAGTCCTGGGACCTCTCCTGTTTGGTATCTACTTTTCCGAAGTACAGGCTAACGCAGAAGGCCTCTGGCTAACGAAGTTCACAGATGACTGCAAGCTAGGAGCTATAGTCGATTCCCCAAATTATGTGGAAATCCTACAAAAGGGCCTCGCTGAGACAGATGCCTGGTGTCAGAGCCATGGCCTCAAGCTCAATGCCAAAAAGTGCATGGTCATCCCCTTTGGTAAAAATCTCTGTACCCATGAACTACTACATAGACAGCAGTCTACTTAACACTGAATGTGTGATAAGAGACCTTGGGACCCAGGTGGACAGTAGTCTTTGATAGTCACATTGCCACAGTAGTCAGTAAGTCCTTCTATGTGGCACACCTCATCATAAAAGGGTTCTCATCCAGGAAAAAAGAGGTCATTGTTCCCCCTCTACTCAACACTCATTAGACCCATTATACAGTACAGCACCCCTTTTGGAATGTACCTCACAAGACATCTGCAGCAGCTGGAAAGGCCACAGAAGTACATCACAAAGAAGAATACTGGCCTCAAACAGATGCCCTACACTGACCGTCTGAAAAAACTCCAGCTTTACTCCGTAGCATATCGCCTGCTCCTAGGTGATCTCTGCCTAACATATAAAGCTATGTCAAACCCAGAGCTGTTGGACATGCTACAGCTAAAGAAATCCCAATCCCTCCTGAGCTACACACTCTAGGGACCTAAACCTTGCCACCGCAATAAACAGGACATGCTGGAGGTAGAGATTTCCCGTACTCTGGAACAGGCTACCCATCTATGTCAAGCAAAGTTCTTCATTAGCACTCTTAAAGAAAAATCTTGATGAGTGAATGGGAAATGGGAAATACACCCCGGGGATCACTTCTGTGTCTCTGCTCGACAGTGCACAGGAAAAGAACTTTCTTGGGTGGCGTAAGCCAGGGAAACTTGTTGGCTAGGCTTATGTAGGCCCTCGGGCTGATAGCCTAGTACCTACCTATGAACTTTCACTTGTTGCAGATCCACTTGTTACAGAATGTTATGCACAGAGGAATCTCACCAAGATAGAATTACCTGAAAAAACAAAGTTATTTACAATATGTACATAAAGTCAAATTTGAATTTCAGTATTGTAAGAAACAAGCAGGACAACATATAGGATAACAAATGGGGAAAGATTGTCATGCTAGAGATAACATGCTGTTTGGATTCAGTATTTCAGTGACGTTCCTGCTGGAGGTAGTATGCTGTTTAACAGTAAATCATGAGATTAACCATGGTCTCTAAAGCACTTACACTCAGATGTTCATCCTGTTTCACTGTTGCAGTCATTACTCTTGGGTTATCCTGCTGGCAGGCTACCCGCAGTCGGCCAGAATTCCAAAGTCTAGGTCCGGCGTCGGTTGCTGTCGCCTCTTCCCTGACGTCAGTGCGCCAGGGGTATAAAAGATGCAGCCAACGCCATTTTCTTCAGTCTTTCTTGCCGCGCGGTGCCCAAAGCAAAAGCAATTCGCAAGTGCCGGTCAGCTGACTCCTAAGATTTTCAAATCCAAATTTCAGGCTTGGCTAAAGGAACAAAATCTGCCTGATCATGTTAAAGCAAAATTATTAGATGCACCGTTACAGCATGATACTTTGTTTGGTACTAAAGCAGAAGAGGTGTTGAAAAAATGGAGGATAAAGCAAAATCCATGCAGACAGTCAAGGATTTCTTACAGGTACAGCCATCCAGGTTTAGCAGGAACTGGCCATCTAAAAATTGGTCCTTTCCAGTGTCAGACAGACCACAAAGAGGCAGATACAGGCGTCCCAGAGGCAGATCTCAGCCCCAAGGCTCATACAGGCCTAAACAATGGGGTGCTCCTACCTCCAAAAGCATAGAAGACAAATCACAACCTTTCAGGAAACAGTCACAATGACTTTCCTTTACCAGATCCAAGCACTTTTCTTTTGGCAGCCCCCTTAGGGGGGAAAAAATAGCACTTTTTTCATCAAATTGGCAAAGGATTACCCAAGACAAATGGGTCCTGAACATAGTGTCCCAAGGCTACAGGTTCCATTTTCACACTCTACCAAGGTCAAAAGGTATGCCAGGCCTGCCACACAATCAATGGGCAGAGGCACAAAAACAAATTACAGCCCTCATGGATATGAGGGCCATTCAGCATGTACCACAACAAGAGCAGGGGCAAGGATTTTACTCCTGACTTTTCCCAGTACCCAGAAAGGACAAAACCTGGAGACCAATACTGGACCTGTCTATACTAAATACGTTTCTGGAAGTTCCAAAATTCAAGATGTTTACTTTACAGCAGCTACTGCCAATGCTGCGCAAGAAGGCTTGGCTCATAATTTTGGGCCTAAAAGAGGCATACCTGCATGTCCCAATCAGACAATCTTGCAGAAGATACTTCAGATTCATAGCTGGATCAGTGCATTACCAATTCTCTGCACTGCCCTTTGGCTTATCTACTGCGCCCAGGGTCTTCAAAAAATGCCTGGCACCAGTGATTGCATTTTGCAGACAAAAAGGAATTCAAATATACCCCTACTTGGACGACTGCCTAATTCAAGCAGAGAACAAAGACATTCTTCTGAAGCATTTGGCGTTTGTAAAAAGATTACTAATTGGCCTAGGGTACACAGTAAACGAAAAGAAATCAAAACTAGTGCCCTCTCAAGAGATAATATTCCTGGGTGCAAGCCTAAATACAACTGCCCAGATGGCTTATCTCACGCCAGACAGACAAAAGCAACTGACTACTTACTTCAAAAATTTGGCAACAAAAACCCACTTATCTGCAAGGAAAATCCTGCAGGCTTTGGGTTTCATGGCATCCTGCATTCTACTAATTCCATATGCCAGACTGCATATGAGGAAACTACAATGGTATCTGAAAAGCGTTTGGACTCAACATTGCCACAGCCGGGAGACAGTAATTGCACTCATTCGCTGCCTGCAACAGGAGTTTCGATGGTGGGCAGAAGCCTGTCACCACAACAAGGGTCTGCCATTCAGTTTACCCACAGCCAGACAAACAATGACAACGGATGCATCAGATTATGCCTGGGGGGCCCATATGGCAGGAAAATGTATTCAGGGCACATGGCCTGCAAACCAGATGCATCTTCACATCAATCAAAAAGAGATGCTAGCTGTTCAAAATGCCCTGACAGCTTTCAAGGACCTGCTTCATCCAGGGCAGTTACTGATAAAGACAGACAACACTACGATCATGTGGTACATAAACAAGCAGGGAGGTACACATTCCTACCCTCTCTGCAGACTAGCAGTGACCTTATGGGACACAGCATTGTCTTTTCAAGTTCACCTGCCCTTTTCAAGTTCACCTGCAAGCACAATTCCTGCCAGGAAAAACAAATACTCTGACAGACGAACTAAGCAGAAACCTCATGGATCCCCATGAATGGAAACTGGATCCACAAGTCTTCAGCATGATAATAAGGAAATGGGGATGCCCAGACATAGATCTATTTGCCTCCCCTCACAACTGCCAATTGCAGAGATTTTGCACAAGGATTTATCACAAGCAAACATGGGAAGTGGACGCCCTATCCTTCAGCTGGAAAAATCTAACTGTACATGCCTTTCCTCCACTGCCTCTCCTTCCCAGGGTAATCCTAAAGGTCAGACAAGAGAAGCCAAAAATGATTCTGATTGCACCAGACTGGCCACGCCAGCATTGGTACCCAATCTTAAACAGCTTGTCTCAAGGTCCAGCATGGATACTACCTCAGACTTCTCACTTGCTGACCCAACAAAACAATCAGATCCTGCACAGCCAACTCAGGACCTTAAATCTGGCAGCTTGGCGGATAATGTAGCCATTCAGAACACTCCTCTTTCAACAGCTGTTATGGATTTTATCTTGGAGGCCAGGAGGCCCAGTACCAGAAAATCATATGCAGAAAAATGGAAGAGATTCTGTGCTTGGAACCAGGAACAAGGTATTGACACGTGTACCAAATATCCCTCCGATTTTACAGTACCTAACTGAGATGCTAAACAAAGGCCTTTCTTTCTCATCTATTAAGATTCATGCCTCTGCCATTTCAGCCCATTACAATACAGAACCACCTATCTTTTCTCATCCTTTAATAAGGCAGTACCTCAGATGGGCCAAAAACATAAGGCCTCCAAGGAGAGCACCAATTCCGGCCTGGGACCTCAATTATGTTTTGGAAAATCTCACACTGCCTCCTTTCGAGCCAGCATCAACAGCAGATATAAAATTCTTATTTTGGAAAACAGCTCTGCTCCTAGCAATAACCTCTGCAAGGCGAGTCTCGGGAGTTACAAGCACTCATGGCTGTGGAACCTTTCATCATTTTTCATCTAGACAGGGTTTCAGTGAGGCCCTCAACCAAACCATTCACTTGCCAACCTTTTGTCCTAATCCACAGAACAAGGGTGAGAAAATTATGCATTCTTTGGACATACACAGGCAGTTAAGATTCTACTTGGACAGAGCTAAAGCTTTCAGAAAGACTGAGCAACTTTTAGTGTCATATGCTGCAGGTTCACAAGGAAAGGCCATCTCAAAACAGACTATTTCTAAATGGATAGGCCATTAAATCCATTTCTGCTATTTTCAACATGGCAAATCAGTGCCTAAGGACATTAGGCCTCATTCCACCAGAGCAGCAGCCACTTCAGCAGCCTTCCTCAGAGGAGTACCAACCAAAGATATCTTAGAGGCTGCAAGTTGGAGTTCAGTGCACACCTTCATAAAGCACTACCACTTACCTCTTTACTCTAATTCCAGAGCAGGCTTTGCCACTGCAGTTCTGCAGGGCCTCATAGCCTCTCCTAATCCTATTTAGCCCAGCCACCCTACCTCAGCTTTGGGATTCAACCCAAGAGTAATGACTGCAACAGTGAAACACGATGAACATAGTACAATTGTGTACCTACCATAAATGTAGATGTTCAAGTGTATTCACTGTTGCAGTCCAGGTTACCCACCCACCATCCCCTTTTTCTTTGCTGGGACTTATCTGCACTTCTCTATCCTATACAACCTATTTGGTGTATTTGCTTGTAGATGAAGAACATGTTATTTTTGTGCATGTATTTTTAATGGCATATTCTTTCAGCCTTCCAATTTGGGGGCACCTGACATCTGGGGCAAGAAAAACTGAAGAAAATGGCGTCGGCTGCATCTTTTATACCCCTGGTACACTGACGTCAGGGAAGAGGCGACAGCAACCGACGCCGGACCTAGACTTTGGAATTCTGGCCAACTGCGGGTAGCCTGCCAGCAGGATAACCCAAGAGTAATGACTGCAACAGTGAATACACTCGAATATATACATTTATGGTAGGTACAAAACTGTACTTTTCTTTGTCCAAGTGTTCCAAGAAGGCCTTTCTGAACTCAGTGAGAGATTCCAGGGTCATTCATTCAAGTGAAAGTCTGTTGTATAATGCCGGGGCTTGTCAGAAGAAGGCACATTCTCCAGTAGCCATTCATGGGATAGCTGTCCCCTGGGTAATTCTTAGGGAGTAAACCTGATCTTGGTTGGGTAGTTTTCATCTTAAAGGTATGCAACATCCAATGTTTAGTGTTTTGTGAATAAGACTTACCTAGGAGATAATTTGACCTTTTACGTAACTGGAAGCCAGTGGTAAGATCATGAAAGGGATAGCTGAATTCTCCCAAGAGAGTAGTGATAGGCTTGATAGGGTGGGATGTAGATTTGTTTGGAAGTGCCTCATAGGCTACAGGTGACAGTGGGGGAGGAGGAGGGTATGGTAGTCAGCTTGCTTGAAGTCTGCAGGTGAGACAGCTTCTTGGGCATACACTCGCACACCTTCTAGTAACACCTTCATTTTTCAAGTTAGGTCAGAGTGAGTGGTAGGTAGGCATTGAAACCCTGCACTGTGGGGGTGCTATTGCTGTTCTAAAACCATATTTTAGTAATTTTGCAAATGTCAATATTTTCAACAGTTATAACTGTAAGGAGTGCAACTTCTTGTTTAGGTTTCTAACATTGAGCAGTGCTTCCATTACATAGTTTTAATTTTGACTGGCTATGTTGGTAATTTGAGTAAACTGACCTTGCTTAAAAAAGGCAAGATGCGGGAGGAAAATGTCCTGACCAATATACAAAAGCCATGGGGAGAGAGGTGCAGGTCATCCCCAGAAAAGTAGCTGGGATTGTCGATCATGTCCTCCCAGGATTATATATATATATATATATATATATATATATATATATCAGATCCCCTTATAATGGCATGAATAGCTAAGTCAATAAATGAAGTCCGTTATCTTTTGCTTGTATTGTGGTATCATTCTTGGTTATGGTAGGATACTGTTCAATACTAGTTTCTCACCATTTTCAGATGCATATTCTGAGAGTGCCATCATGTCCCTCTTCATATGATCCAAGAAGGTATGTCACAAGTCATTAACTCCCCATGTCCACAGTAACCATGTCATATGTATATTTAGGGTAAAGGGACTTGTGCATCCTAGTGACAACATGGATCCTGGCACCTGACATGCAGCTCACTCATTAGCTTTGGAGAGGGTGATGGAGTGGTGTTCCTTTAGGGGGGATTGGAAATAAATTGGTAGATTTGTTTTCAGTGGACTGTAGAAGGGATGAGTTTTTTTTTAATAGGGGCTGTGGGGGTCTGTTTTCTAGTAGGGATCAGTGTTCATAGAAGGTTACTTTGTAATTTCCAAAAAATAGCAGAGGAAGAGGATAAAAGAGGGGTGGGTGAGTTGTGGGGACAGGTAGAGGTTGCAGTACTAGGTAGATGACGGAATTCCTGGAGAAAATCAGTGGTTGAGAGTTGGTCTGGATGATGATGGGGTGGAAGTGGGATCTATGGATTTTTTCTCTGTGAGAAGATTTGCTTCCTGACAGAAATGTTTAGTTTTGCCTAGGTGAGCAAGTTGTTTTTAAAATAGTTGGTTTTGTGCCTGCGTATGGCTTAATTAACTAGGTTATATAGACAGGTAAAGGTAGTGCAATTTTCTGGTGACTGGTTTTATCTGCATGACGTTTGAGCAGAGCTTTCAGTTCATTGGTTAGTCAGGAGTTTTTGTTGTATTTAAAACAGTGCATTGTGAAGGGAAGAATTTGTCTTGAAGTTGAAAGAGGGTATGTGTAACAGCTGTTGCAGCTGAGTTAAGTTTCTGTAAGTTGGTAACAGGAACCAGATGAAAGCTGCTAGGTGTTTTTTGAGATTGTCTGTATTGATGGTGGGTCTGAGTATGAAGATAAGTAGTTTGAGGTTGGTTTGCTGACTGATGGATACTTTGGAAAGTTTTTGAAGAGTGGTCACTGAATGAGGGTGGAAGAATACATGTATTGGAGATAATGGGGGTGGGACTTGTTAATGGTTGTTGGTTCAGAGATTTGGATGAGTAGCGTTATTGACTAACTCCATAAGGTTGATATTGGCTAGGAATTTGGCAATGTCATTTTTTGAGGGACCTAAGTAGTTTAGTTTAAAATCGGTTAGGGTAACAATATTTTTATGGTTGTGGGAAGCTGAGGTAATAGTAAGAATAATGATTTAAATTTAAAAGAGGCTGGAGGAAGAAGTTAGGTAACTGCTCTTCCAGAAAGGAAGTTTTGGAAGGATCCATTTGGGTTCAGTATCTGAGGAGGCATTTGCTTGAGCAATGATAGTTGTTTTAAGGTTCTTTTTATAAAGAATGATAGTGCTCCCACCTTATTTACTACCAGGTCTTGTGGTTTTGCAAGTCCCAGGGTCCTTTCCAAGACTCATGTGGAGATAGTTCCCCCAGAAGCAGAGGGGGAAATCTAATGGAAGTAGCTGCCCTCACAGCAGAGGAGGCCCGTAAAAGGGTTTCTGGGATTCTTTCTTGGTCAGCCCCTACCAGCACTTCTGAAAAGTTGCCCAACTGCTGTTCATCTGGAAGCATTTATGGGGAACTTGTCTCTGCACCATGAAGCCAGGGCATCCATCACAAAAGATACGTGGATGCAGAGAGGATTATATCCAGAGGTTATTTCATACCATTTCTCCACATTCCCCCTACAAAAATTAAAAGGATCCCTGATGTTCCATCCAAGCAGAAGAGAGGGGGGGCAGCAGCCTTAAAAATAGAAAAGCTGCTAGATAAAAGTCATCCAGAATGTCCCACCCAGATCAGGTAGGATCCAGAACTTACTCAAAATTCTTTATAGTGCCAAAAAAGAAAGGGGACTTGAAACCCATTCTGGATTTCAGCAAACTAAACAAGTACATGAACTATTCATATTTTCAGATGGTCAAGGTTCAGTCCATTGAGCTCCTGCTGTGAAAGGACAATTGAATGCACTTGATAGATCTTCAGGTTGTGTAATATCACATAAAAATAAACATGCACTCCAGAAGATATCTCCACTTCTGCCTGGGAGCAAGTCATTACCAGTTCAGAGCAGTGCCTTTTGGCCTTACCACATCCTCCAGGATGTTCATCAAATGTATAGCAGTGGTAGCACCTCACCTGTGACTGCAGGGATTATGGCTGCTTGTGTATCTAGATGACTGGTTCCTGACTGCTCCAACAAGGCATATACTTATACAAGCAAGGGACTGCTTGTTCCAGTTATCTCTCTATCTGAGCACCACAGTCAACTACAACAAGTCATAGCTCACACATACACAGAATCTGGAGTTCATACGTGCTCATCAAGACACGAACAATGAGATAGTATCACATCCTCCAGCAAGAGGACAGACCCTCATATCCCATGTCATGGAGGTGGTCTTGCTTTCTTCTTCAGCACATCTAGTCTTACAAGCCTTAGGGTTCATAGCAGCAGCAATTACTCTAGTTCCATTAGCCAGATTTCATATGCAGATGCTGCAGTGAACTCTGTCAGTACAGTGGTCTGTTCTTCAGCAGCCTTTGTATGCACCAGTTAGGATCACACAAGTTTGCAAGAAATGCCTTCTTTGGTGGATCCATTCAGACAAAGTTTCTCAGGGCCGTCCAGTCGTTCTCCAACTGCCGGTGACCACAGTGACCATGGACACGTCCCAACTGGGGAGGTGGTGGGGCATTTCTTGGTAAGGACGGTCCAAGGTATGTGATCCTCGAGTCTAATTCACACATCAGTGTACTGGAAATGGGAACAATCCTTCTAGTAAGATGCTCTCCCCTTGGAAGAGATTTTCAATTTGGTCCATTTCCAATTTTTATTCAGGGGAAAACCATTCTTCTTTGGCCTCTTCTAAGTTCTGCAAGGCATTTCTGAAAGCCACCTTCTTACTTAGGCCCCCAGTAAAGGACCCTACTCCTCCATAGGATTCAACAATCTTGCTTCAAGGTCTGACCCAAAGCCCCTTTGAACCTTCAACCAAGACAGACCTTAAGTTTTTGTCCCAAAAATTATTTTTATAGTTGCTATTACATCAGCTTGATGAGTATATGATCTTCAATATCTTACCTACAAATCTGCCTACCTGGTTTTCCATAAGGATAGAGTCTCCTTAAGTACCAATCCATACTTTTTACCTATGGTGGCTCCTGAGTCTAACATTAATTAAATCATTAATCTTCCATTTTTTTCCCCAAATTTTCTAATGAAGCTGAGTACATGCTCTATATTTTGGATGTGCACAGGCAACTTCCATTTTATCTCCATCAGATCAAAGATTTCAGGAAAACTGACCAATTGTTCATATCCTTTTCACTGAACAGATTGCGTTGCCACCTATTCAATGCCCCAAAGTGGGACATTTTTGGTACAAATGTCAGATTTTGCAGGCAAACATACCCACAGCCAGTACAAAGGACAGAACTTCACTTTTTTGCCTAAATAAAACCTTATTCTTGTAGCATTTTAGTTGCTTATTCTGTTTCTTATAACATTTAGGTGTTTAACATACAGAATAACTGTTTTATGCAACTATTCCATAAAATATAAGAAATATGTTTGTCCTAAAATCTCAGGACATTTGCCATTTTTTCGATTTCTTTGCAGGATGCAACTGTCCAAAGAGGGACTGTCCCTCGCAAAATGGGACATGTGGTAACCCTAAACAGATGGGCATGGCAATTTCCAAAGTGACTTTAGACAGATGGTTGACTGCATATTGTCTATAGCCAGAGAGGGTTCTCTTTGCCTAAGGCCCCTAGAGCATATTCCATGAGGAATATGGCCACTTCTTCAGCCTTTTGGTCAAGAACATCAATAGATGACATGTGTGCTGCTGCCACTTGGTCCAGTGCTCATTTTTGCTCATTACAAGTTAGATTTGATTTCTAGGAACACAGCTGCTTTTCCAAAATATCCTTCCATGAGAACCACCCAAGGATGTTCTTCGTGTTTCACTGTTGCAGTCATTACATTTGGGTAATCCTGCTGGCAGGTTGCCCTCAGCTGGCCTGAATTCCAAAGTCTTGGGTCCTGCTTCGGCTGCTGTCACCCCTTCCCTGACGTCAGGTCGTCAGGGGTATAAAAGAAGCAGTCGACACCATTTTCTTCAGTCTTTCCTGCCGCGCGGTGCCCGAAGCAGAAGCAGTTCGCAAGTGCCGGTCAGCTGATTCCTGAGATTTTCGTATTTGAGTTTCAGATCCGAAGTCTTCAATAATGCTAAGTACCCCATTGGGGAAACTTTTTTCTTGCTCCAGACCGATGTCAGAAAAAGTTAATAACTGTATTTCTTGTGGAAAGCAAATACTCCATAAGAATTTTCATTCTTACTGTATTCCTTGCCAAGGCCCTGATCATAATGTTACTGGTTGTCGGTTTTGTGCTAGATTTAACCAACGCACTATTAAGCGGCAGTATGATTTTGCTTTAAACTTTTTTGGATGCCAGTTTAATTATCCTGAAATGTCGTCGGATAGCCATCCGACTACCGGAGGTTACAAAAAACGCAAAGAAAAGGATAGAGAAAAACAACGAGGCCCAAAACCGATGATGAAGCTTCTCCTAAGCCAGTTGCTGGTTTGCCGGGTCTCAGTGAGGTGCTTTCGCAGCCCCTGATGCCCTCTACTTTAGAGTCGCAGGCCGCTACCGACTCCCACGTGGAGTCGGCCATGCCACTGGATACTCAAGGTATTGGAGCCTCGGACGCTAATCCCTCAGATGGGTCCGGAGCCACTGAGCAGGTACTGGCTTCTGAGGGTGTATTCAAACCCAAACATCTTTACATTTAAACGGCTTCAACTTCAAAGACTAAAGCACCTTCTAAAGCAAGGAAACAATTTCAAGAGCCACATGGACAGGCCTCTATGCCCAAAAAACAGATGCTCAAAATGGCCGAAGACTTGATTACCTTGATCAGGGGTTCCCATCCCCCTCCTGATAAGAGGCCTAGGCAAGACACTGACTGTGAATCTTCAGATCAGGTTTATATTTTTTCTGATTCCTCTTCTGATCAGGAATATTCTCTTCCCCCCATGAGGATTCTGATGCTGAAGAATCTATACCTTCAGCATCTCCTCTTGAGGACTATTCCTTTGGGGAAACCTTGCATACCATAAGGGAGCATTTCCACTGGGAGAGCCAAGATTTTTCAGAATCTAAAGAGGCTCAGGGATTTTCTTTTACTACCTCAGCACAGGCCTCTAGCCATTCCACCTGTTTTAGACATTGTAGATGTGTTTTCGGAGTCTAGTCTGATCCCTGACTCCTTACCCCCAGCTCCTGTTAAGCCTGACAGATATTACAGGGTTCCTGACTCACACAAATTTCTTTTTAAAAACCCGGCTGCTGACCCAGAAACTATTTCACTGGGTCCAAAGGGAGTTAAGGCTTCCACTGCAAAAAACCCAACCCCCTCTGAAAGAGATTCAAGGGCACTGGATAAATGTTGAAAAAAGGTTTACACATCTGCAGCTTTGGCTATAAGGGCCTTAAACTGTCAATTTCATATGCTTAAGTATCACTAACATGTCATGGGATTGCTTAAACAGAAAATCTTGTTAAATTTTGAATGTGCAGAAAACAAGGAAATGCAGTATTTATTGTATGCAGCAGAACAAGTTGGAAAACATACTTTGCAATGTGGTTTTGATTCTTTGGAGGCCTCCTGCAGGGCCGCAGTTACGAGTTCTGTAATTAGGAGGCATGCTTGGTTAAAGGAACAAAATCTGCCTGATCATGTTAAAGTTAAATTACTAGATGCTCCTTTACAGCATGATACTTTGTTTGGTGTTAAGGCAGAAGAGGTGTTAAAGAAAATGGAGGACAAAGTTAAATCTATACAAACTGTCAAAGATATTTTAGAAGTACAGCCACCTAGGTTTAGTAGACACTGGCCTACAAAAAATTGGTCCTTTCCTGTGTCAGACAGACCTCAAAGGGGCAGATCCAGACGCCCTAGGGGCAGATCTCAGGCGCAAGGTTCTTATAGGCCCAAGCAATGGGGTGCTTCTACCTCCAAAGCTGGAGAAGATAGATCACAAACATACAGAAAACAGTCCCAATGACTTCCCACTGTCTGCACCAGGCACTTATCTTCTGGCAGCACCCTTAGGGGGAAAATTAGCACTTTTTGCTCAAAACTGGCACATCATAACCCAGGACAAGTGGGTTCTAAACATAGTGTCACAAGGCTACAAGTTCCATTTCCATACTCTGCCAAAAGCAAACGGCTGGCCAGATCTGCCAAAAAATCAATGGGCAGAGGCACAAAAACAAGTCTCATCCCTCATGGACATGGGGGCTATTCAACAAGTACCAGAGCAAGAGCAGGGGCAAGGATTTTACTCGAGACTGTTCTTGGTACCCAGAAAGGACAAGACCTGGAGGCCGATACTGAACCTATCTATTCTGAACACTTTCCTGGATATTCCAAAATTCAAAATGTTGACTTTGCAGCAGCTTCTGCCCATGCTGGGCAAGAATGCTTGGCTTGTGACTCTAAACCTAAAAGAGGCATACCTGCATATTCCAATCAGACAATCATGCAGAAGATACCCAAGATTCAAGGCTGGTTCAATGCATTACCAATTCTCTGCACTGCCCTTTGGCTTATCTACTATGCCCAGGGTCTTAAGAAAGTGCCTGGCACCAGTAATTGCATTCTGCAGACAAAGAGGAATACAAGTATATCCTTACTTGGACGACTGTCTCATTCAAGCAGAGAACAAGAACATTCTTCTACAACACCTGGCGTTTGTGAAAAGACTTCTAACATGCCTAGGGTACACAGTCAACAAAAAGAAATCAAAACTAGTACCCTCACAAGAGATAAAATTCCTGGGTACAAGCTTGAATACAACTGCCCAAATGGCTTATCTCACGCCAGACAAACAAAGACAACTGACTACCTATTTCAAAATGTTGGCAACAAAGACCCAGTTATCTGCAAGAAAAATTCTGCAGGCTTTGAGCTTCATGGCGTCCTGCATCCTACTAATTCCATATGAAAGACTGCATATGAGGAAACTTCAGTGGTACCTAAAAAGTGTTTGGACTCAACATTGGCACAGCCTGGAAACAGTCATTACTCTCATTCCCTGCCTGCAACAGGAGTTTCGATGGTGGGCAAAGGCTTGTCACCAGAACAAGGGACAGCCATTCACATTACCTCCAGCCTGGCAGACACTAACAACGGATGTAGCAGACTATGCCTGGGGAGCCCACATGGCAGGAAGATGCATTCAGGGCACATGGTCCTCAAACCAATCAATCAAAAAGAAATGTTAGCTGTTCAAAATGCCCTGACAGCCTTCAAGGACCTACTTCTTCTGGGACAACTACTGATAAAGACAGACAACATCACGGTCATGTGGTATATAAACAAGCAGGGGGGCATGCATTCTTACCCCCTTTGCAGACTAGCCATGACCTTGTGGGACACAGCTTTGACTTACCAAGTACATCTGCAGGCACAATTCCTGCCAGGAAAGGAAAATACTCTGGCAGACAAACTAAGCAGAAACATCATGGATCCCCACGAATGGAAGGTGGATCCACAAATCTTCAGCATGATAACAAGGAAATGGGGATGCCCAGACATAGATCTGTTTGCCTCCCCTCTCAATTACCAACTAAAAAGATTTTGCGCAAGGCCTTATCACAGACAAGCATGGAAAGTGGTCGCCCTATCAGTATATGCCTTTCCTCCACTGCCTGTCATCCCTAAGGTACTCCTAAAGGTCAGACAGGAGAAGCCAAAGATGATATTGATTGCCCCAGACAGGCCACACCAGTACTAGTATCCAATACTAAGGAACTTCTCTCTATACCCAGCTTTGACCTTACCTCAAATACCTCGACTACTGTCCCAGCAAAACAATCAGATCATGCACAGCCAACTCAGGACATTAAACTTGGCAGCATGGTGGATAATGTAGTCATACAAAAAACACCTCTCAGAAAAGCTGTGATGGATGTCATTCTGGAAACCAGAAGGCCTAGTACTAGAAAGTCTTATGCTGGAAAATGGATTAGATTCTGTGCCTGGAACCAGGCACAAGGAACTGATACAGCGGTACCAAATATTCCTCAGATTTTGCAAGACTTGACTGAGATGCTGGACAAAGGCCTATCTTTTTCATCAATTAAAATTCATGCCTCTGCCATTTCAGTTCATTACAATACAGAGCCATCACTTTTTTCTCACCCTTTATTAATGCAGTACCTCGGAGGAGCCAAAAATTTAAGGCCCCCAAGGAGACTACCAGTACCTGCATGGGACCTCAACTATGTCTTGGAAAAGCTTAGCCTGCCTCCTTTTGAGCCATCTACTACTGCTGATATGAAGTTTTTATCTTGGAAAACAGCTCTGCTCTTAGCAGTTACTTCTGCAAGATGAGTTTCAGAGCTACAGGCGCTCATGGCTGTGGAACCCTTCATCATTTTTCATCCAGACAGGGTCACGCTGAGGACAAACCCAACATCTATGCCTAAAGTAGTGTCCAGTGTGGCTCTTAACCAAGCCATCCATCTTCCAACCTTTTACCCAAATGTACAGAACAAGGGGGAGAGAATTCTGCATTCTTTGGACGTACACAGACAGCTTAGATTCTACTTGGACAGAACCAAAGCTTTCAGGAAGACTGAACAATTACTAGTGGCATATGCTGCAGGATCAGAAGGAAAGCCTATCTCAAAGCAGACTATTTCTAAGTGGTTAGGCCACTGCATTCATTTCTGCTACTTAAACCATGGCAAGCCAGTGCCTAAGGGCATTAGGCCTCATTCCACCAGAGCTGCAGCCACCTCAGCAGCCTTTTTCAGGGGAGTACCAACCAGAGACATTTTAGAGGCGGCTACTTGGAGTTCAGTGCACACCTTTACAAAGCATTATCATCTGCCACTCCACTCTAAATCCAGGGCAGGCTTTGCCACTGCAGTTTTGCAGGGCCTCATAGCCGCTCCTACTGCTGTCTAGTTCCAGCCTCCCAACCATAGCTTTGGGACTCTACCAAAATGTAATGACTGCAACAGTGAAACACGAAGAACATAATACAGTTGTGTACACTTACCATAAATGTAGATGTTCAAGTGTATTCACTGTTGCAGTCCAGGTTAACCACCCACCTTCCCCCTTTTTTCTTTTGGATCTTATCTTTCCTATATACATATATATATATATATATATATATATATATATATATATATATATATATATATATATATATATATATATATATATATATATATATATATATATATATATATATATATATACATATATACATATATATACATATGTATATATACATATATATATATATACATATATACATATATATATACATATATATATATATATATATATATATACATATATATATATATATATATACATATATATATATACATATATATATATATATATATATATATATATATATATATATATATATAAAGTTTTGCTACCCTTTTTGGGGGTACCTGACATCTGGGGCAAGAAAAACTGAAGAAAAAGGCATTGACTGCTGCTTTTGTACCCTGATCCGATGCAGGACCCAAGACTTTGGAATTCAGTCCGGCTGAGGGCAACCTGCCAGCAGGATTACCCAAATGTAATGACTGCAACAGTGAATACACTGGAACATCTACATTTATGGTAAGTGTACACAACTGTACTTTTATCTAGCTGGGGACTATGTCCCATCATGATGAGGAATGAATGAAAATGACAACATCAGATGCAAATGTTTTGTACTAACCATAACAATGTGTCTGTGCTGCCCATTTTTATTCTTCCTCAACTTCCCACCCTCCTAACCCCCCCCCTGCCCTTTATTCCTGGAGAGACCTAAGGGATGATACTTTGGGAACCAATTGTTCCTTGTTTGAGCTCTAGTTTTATCTTTATATATTATTTATAGCATCAGCCATGTATTACTGGGGGCAGCAAACTCGATCTGTGTTATGCTAGGTTAATGGGGCATTATTGGTGAAGGGAGGAGATTGTGTTATTGATCTGTGAATCTGGAAAAAGCGGTCAAGCCGGATCTGAGACCTACCAGTTGAAGAATAAAATTGGACAGCACAGCTGCATCGTTGTGGAAAGTACATAACGTTTGTTTATTTCTTCATGATCAGAAATGTGCGTGCAAAGTGATCTCCAGATTAAACAAACAAATGAGCCTGAGTCCCCTTGCAAACACTTGAGTAAATGCAGCCTGTTTCCCTGGGTAAGGAGGGTACACTATTAAACTGCACTCTGCTAAATGAGGGGTAAGGAAGAGTCTTTACAGCCTTATTTTAACACACGCAACAGTGTTTCTATAATAAATTTGAACAGGAGAACACATGCCTTGACAGACTTCCTCAGCAGTGGCCAGAAATTGCTTTTGCTTTCTTTCAGTTTAAGGATGGATTGCTGGTAAGTTAAGAAGGGGGAGGGGGTATCAGGACCGGTGGGATTCCCTTTGTGTAGTCAGCAGGTGACACTAGATCAAGTGCCAAAGTTAGGTATGTGAATTAGTGAGAGAAAGTGTTAGGAAATAACTTTATGTAAGTATTAATTTGGGAAGGTAAAGAGACTTAGAAAATGGAGGAAGAGAAAAGACAGAAGCAATCCGAACATATTATAGAAGGCACAATAGTCAGTACATTCCACTCAGAGAAAATAACACTTTACGTTACAGAAAGCTTAACTGTTTAAGCCATTATTGATGGAAAACCTGAGTCTTGCTTCTTTTCCAAGAGAAATTCCCCTTGAGTTCTGGAACTCTTATTAATTATTTGTTTCTTTCCCAGAACAAAGTCCCTGTGTACTTCTTATATATAAACTGAGTCTTTACCCATTTCCTCCTGCATAAGTGCATTTCTGCAGAGCTACTAGTGGTCCTGGGTGAGTGTGTATGTCTGCCTGGGTGATCATAGTAGTTGGGTTAGTAAGGGGGTAGGTAGAGTTAGTGATTTGATTTCTAAGAACACAGCTCCACAGGTGAATGGGGTTGATCTACGGTGAGTGTATGGGGCTGGCTGTGTGTGTGTCTTCATGAATATGTGTGGCGGAGGGGGTAGAGGTTAATATCACAAATTTCTCTCATACACTAATGAGTACATCCTGCAGTACTGGGAGGAGCGAACAGTAGGAATTTCAACTATTACCGTAACAGAACACAGTTTTGCAGCACAAATCCATATTAGGAGGGAGACTAGACACCAAGGACAGCCTTTAATATTACCCCTAGTCACTTAAAAAGTTAATAGAATAACAAGGTTTGCATCATGAAAAATCTAAGATGTATGTGGAGAACATTAGATACCAGGGACATTTGTACTATTACGCTAAACCACTTACAAAGTTAATAGAACACAGTTTGCAGAACAACGCACATTATGTACAATAAGAGGTGTAAAACTCTAATGTTTAGCATTATTGACTGATTACAGTGGTCCATGACTTATGAGAGCCATGCTCAAAACTGGACAAAGTCATGAGGAACGCTAGATTATACCAGTGAGTCATTAAATATTACTGTAATCCACCTAAAAGGTTAATAGAGCAACATTGCATCATGATGTATTTTGTGAACAATAAGACAAATGAAACTCTAATTCTGTCAATATTGACTTAATGTAGTAATCAGTGATTTACCTGGGTGACATCAGGGACATTCCATAAACTTAGGAACAGGTCAGAGATATGGCAATGTGTCCCTGTTTATGTGGGGGGGGGGGGGGTAGTGCCTGTGCTACTGTGATGCATGAGTAGCCAGAGGTGGTTCCTGCAGATGAGTGCTGATTACCACTAGCAGTAACACCATGTAACCCAGACACTTGCAAATTAGGTAGTGTTGGGGTCTTTCCTCAGTATATCTCAACATGTGTCTGATCTACATTTTCCTATTTGTGGAATAGACACATTTGTCCACAGATCTTTGTGCCCACAGCAGGGTGCTACCTGAATCCTAGCATTCATTTTTTGTTGTCAAGTTTTGTTTAATATACATTTATGGGTGTGTGTGTGTGTGTGTGTGTGTGTGTGTGTGTGTGTGTGTGTGTGTGTCTGTCTGTGTGTGTGTGTGCATGTTAGGTGGAGCTGTATGAGGTTTGGATAAATGTAATATAGATACTCTTTGTATCCAGATTGTACATTTTGTGTTTTTTTGAATAACAGCTCACTCTAAACATGGATTTAATTGTGCAGCCTCCTCTTACAACTTGTGTTTTAACTGATAAAACAAACATTGTGACTTGTGGGTTTAGTCCTGTTACTATATATATGGTTCCACCTGAAACAGTCGAATTACCACATCATCGAACCTTAAAACATCGAGAGCAGAACGTCGCAAACTGAGACCATCGAAAATTGACATCATCGAGACGCATAACATTGAATATGTTTTGATACTTGGACTGTTGTATTTAGGCATGTTTGCACACTTAACATGTAGGGAACGTGTTTGCGACATTGTGGTCTCGATGTTTTAAGGTTCGATGATGCAGTAATTCGACAGTTTCAAGTGGAACCATATATATATATATATATATATATATATATATATATATATATATATATATATATATATATATATATATATATATATATATATATATATATAAAACCTATATCAAATACACACACACATATCAGCATTCATTAGGTTGAATGCTCTGTTTACTGAAAGGAATAACAGATGGTTTGTGTTATTGAAAATCAGCTGATCACACAAGCTAGCTGTCTTTTCTGTTTGGGTTTGCAGTACAGTGGGGATTGGTGAATTTGCCTCTTTCCCAATGCAGTGTGATCTTGGTGCTGCTATATATAATTAATGAGGAGGAGAGCACGGTCCCCCACAGGGAGGGTGTGGGGGGGACCTGCCCCTGCAAAAACAGAAATGTTTATTTCCTTTTGTCTTTGGTTCTATAAGTTGCTGTTTGAGCATTTGTGATCAGTTTGCATTCAATAATTTGCCTTTTCTATGGAATAACATGCACTTGTGTGTGTGTGTGTGTGTGTGTGTGTGTGTGTGTGTGTGTGTGTGTGTGTGTTTAGCTGTATAGGCTAGGTTTAAAATATCCTGCAAGGACAGCTAGCCTAGAACTTGTAAACCTATATTTATATATAAATACATATTATATATATATATATATATATATATATATATATATATATATATATATATATATATATATATATATATATATATATATACACATATACACACACACATATATATATATATATATATATATATATATATATATATATATATATATATATATATACACACACACACACACATATATATATATATATATATATATATATATATATATATATATATATATATATATATATATGCATACACATTTTTTCCATGTCTCTCCATTACAGTGTCTTTGGAAAATAACAGTTTCAATATTTTTCGTTCTTTGTTGCCATATTTATGGAATGATAATACTTTTCTAATGTTCTCACACTAATTTAGAAAAGTTTTGAATAGTTTTTCATTGTAGTGATGATAGAATTTAGCAGTGTTCTGAATTGTATATGTCTCTTGTCAGTGGGCATAGCAACGTACTCATGTTGTAGAATTTGAAGTCCAAATGAGATAAAATACTTTTTGGCCACAAGATGTCACTGTTATGTGGAGTTTTGATAAAGAAGTATCCATTTATAGTTTCTCTCTAAACATCCACCTTACTGTTGATCTTTTTAGTATGATGTCAAGTGTTATATAAGCCACGTGTGGTGCTCTTGTACATTTTGTTGAATGTACTGTATAAAAGCACAGCCTTTGAATCTTTTATCACAGTTTATAAACCCTATATGTAACAGCATTTTATTTTTTATTTGTGGGTGCACAGTGTCTAAAATGGGCAAGATGAAGTTTTTAGAGAACCATCCGAAAAAACGTCTTCATACAGTTTAACTACTAGTTTGAAACTAATTTACTGTAGTGGAGAAAATAAAAATAATTTAACTCTTTTTACATCTGATATGTCTTATGTCAAATAATCAGTGGATCTTTGTTAGTAAGGGAAGGGATGATCCGAGTCTGCCTGTGGTCAGTTTAAAACAGAAAAGGTGCACTTGAATGCTTTTTCTGGTTGTTCTCCAACAAATATAGGGAAACTAAATAATTTGCTTACATTCACAAAGCATTCTTTTGATGCATTAATTTGTGGATATTTTACAAACAAAAATAATGGAGTGGGATTTTCTGAGGACAAAACTCTGTATCAACAGTTTCCTTTTTCTTTTGATTACTAAGTTGCCATCAGTTTTCCTGTTTGTCACTGGATACCACCGTATTCCAACATAAGATAATGAAAAACTTAATTGGTTGGTTTGATCATTTTTGAAGGTAGCATGTTGGAATGATTAAGGTGGTTTAGTGCCAAGCTTAAAGTACTGAGTATGGACTGTGCATTTAGTTAGAATGTGAACCTAAGCAATCTAGTTTTAACTTAGGTGTTTTGCAGTCTAACCAAGACAAGAAAGATGATGCAGTCATTTGTTATAGCAATCACTTTCTTTCACTGATGTGCTGTCGTTGCAGCTTATTATTATTATTGTTTGCCGTTAAGAATTAGTCTGATGTCATGAATTTATAGCAATTGCACTAGCTTAGTTGATAGTGCCACCCATGAGTGACCAGAGCAATGGAAGGGTTAAACATTGCAAGGTTTCTACCTTTTGCTATAGAGCTGCAGTGGTACCACTTGAAGATGCGCCTCTTCTAAAGAATTTGGGGATGCACATGCTAGTGACATACATGGTTTGGACTGGGCTACACTAATGATCTATTCCACATGTGTGCCATTCCTTTTGTAATTCTAGTGACTGCTAGATGAAATGGGGGTTTGAGTATTGCTATGATTCTGTAAGCTACTTATGTTTGTTAGTGAAACAGAGATGTTGGGAAGCAGTTAAAAGATCAGTAGAAAGACAAATTTAAAATGACTTACAGATAGATAATTAAGCAATGAACGACATACAAAATATTTATATAGATTTTTTTGGCAATAACTAGACAATTCAACAAGTTCTGAACAAGTCACAATAAACCACAAAAACACAGAGCTGACACCAGAAAACCATTCACCATTTAATTAAAAAAAAATAAGGTGTTTCATTCTTATCAACGGAACTTTATCAGAGCTACAAAGTAGTCATCTTCAAGTCATTAAATAATGAAACTGACATCACATGACTAAATTTGTCCAATAAACTAAAAGAAATTTAGATACACCCTCCAACATTGAGTGTGAATACATTTATGCTTGTATATTAAATGAATACACAATATAAAAATCTTTTTTTAACTCTGCATATAAATACATAAGGATGGTAAAATATTTCTAATTAGTATATGAAAAACATACAGCAATGGTCACTCACAATTTTCCCTTTTTTAAAACTAATAAACTGCTAGTGGAAGTTTTGTCTCTTAATCCTGGTAGATTCTTAGCTTATAATAAGCAACTGCCAATATAACTCCCTCTCTTCCAGATAGTCTGCCTAGTTTCCCCCTCTATTAAATGGAGACACCCTGTCCAAAAAACAATTCTTAAGAGTTTTGCAAACATAAGCATGCATGCCTAATGCATACACGTGCTATATTCTGTGTGTGTGTGTGTGGGGGGTTAATGATTTTTCTTTTTTTCCAGTATAAAATGGTGGGCATTAAATACATTGCACTAAATATGCAACTCCTTTTGTATTACAATTAAATCTCCAATAGGGAACCAATATTTGCAAATAATTTGCCACAGTTACATTGGTTGCTTCATAAATAAAATGACACTGTGCACAACAACCAACTTTTACCATTCCCTTATTTGAAATGTTATTAACTCCAATTTGACCTTTTTCATAAATCTGCATCCAGTTCCTACTCCATTTAAATTCTACAGTGGGTTTCTCATCCAACTGAGCATTCAAGCCTGAAGGTTGAAACCTTAATGTCCAATTTTTGGTTAAACCTTTACTGACTAAACCAGTTGTATGGCTGTATTCAAACACTGTAGTTCTAGAATAATGGGTATCACTTTCTTCGCAATATTGGATGCCTAAAAGTGGCTGTAATTTTTCCACCCTACCCCTCATAATGTCATAGGTAATGATCTCATCTATCAAATCTTAACTGGATATTCTCAATCCAAAAGCATCTGTTTCAGAACCTCCATTTGTTAAACAGTCCCTTCCACTGACACCAGGCATTCAATTTACACAATTTTCCCCTTAAAAATTTGACTCTATTGCCATGGTTGAGGACAAGTTTTAAAATGCCATAAACTGTTTGAATAGGCTTCTTTTCTAAAATGATGATTCAAACCTACTACTATTTTTTTGTAATCTTTACATCAAGAAAATTCGTAGTCTACTCATTAAACTCTACATTTAAACTTAAAAACTATGTTGTATCCTTAATAAATCCAATAAAATAATTCAAACTTGTAATATCCCCTAACCACAGTATAAAGATGTTATCAAAAACAGAGGTAATACTTTAGTAAAAGGGGATGCAAGTATAAAATTAGTTTCCTACCAGCATAATAGTATATTGGCCAAATCAAGTGCAGCTGGTGGCCCCATAGCCATGCCTGTAGTTTGCTTGTAATGTTCTTTATGACTGCATTCATGCTCATATATTAAATAAATACAGACTATATAAAATATTTTTAAAAGGTGCACATAAATGCACACAAAGCATTAAATATACTTTTTGGTATAAAAACATACAATAATGGCTCATTCAAAATTTTGCCCCTTTTAAAACTATTAAAATACAAATAGAAGTTTTGTAATTTAATCATTTTGGCTTTGTAGCTTCCAGTAACAGACACCAATATAATTTCCTCACTTCCAAACAGGCTGCCAAATTTCCACCTCTATTAAATGAGGACATCCACTCCAAAAAAAACTTAATCAGTTTTGCAGACATTGTCTGCATAATGCATTAGTGAGTGGTGTTGCCTGTTTGTACAGCATACACTTGCTAATATAGTTTTTTTTTAGTGTGTTTGATGTTTCTCCAGTATAAAATGCTGGGCATGAAATGCATTGCACAAAATATACAGGTCCTTTTGTATTACACTTAGATCTCCAATAGGGAACCAATATTTGCAAATAATTTGCCACAGTTACACTGGATGCTTCATAAATAAAATGACACTTTGCACAACAACCACACTTTACCAGTCCCCTATTAGAAATGGTATTAACTCTTGTCTGACCTTTTTTAAAAAACTCCTTCAAATTCCTACCCCCATTTAAATATTTCAGTGGGTTCATTACTCAACTGGGCATTCATGCCTAATGGTTGAAACACTAATGTCCAGTTTTTGATTGCAACTTTCCTAAGTGTTTAAGAGTGATAACCACCATTTTAGAGTTATGCTTTGAGAATAAAGCCATAGGGCAGGTGAAGTTATTCAAACAGTTTATTGCATTTTAAAAGCTGCTGTCCACTATGGCAAAAGAGAAATATTGGTAATCTGCAGACAGTGTGAATTTCACACCTAGTGTCAGATGATGGGATTGTTTTAGAACAAATGGAGGTTCTTAGATGTTTTTAGGTCAGGGATACCCTAACAATTTGATAGATAAAGTGAGGCATGCAAATACTGTGGCAAAAGTTTGTGAATACAGCCGTAAAATAAGTGAAGTTAGGGAAGTCTGGAAGAGAAGAATGTAATTGACTGCTGAAGACATTCCATACCACTGGACATCTAACTAAAAATTAATATCTGAGTGGCTTAAAAAAATGTGTAGAATGGCAAGTGACACAGCAAAAGAATTGGATGACCTCAGAGGTCTGGATCTAAATGTAAATTACATTGTCAAGATGTTGCCACAGGCCTGATATGTTATTTTATATATTAAGACATAAAGAAATCCTGATATATTATTTCTTCTTTTGTGAATTAATATATAAAATATTTCCATTTAACAGACAGCTAGCTACCCATCCTTGTCAGTTGTAAGGCAGTAATGCTCCCTGCTATACACATCTCCTTCAAATCTCCAGATTGTGTTCTACAATGGTAGGTGCCTTTAGGAAAAGTAGAAGCAAACAAGCATGCACAGTGATAGAATAAGGCATTATACCTGCTCTCAGGTTTTGTAAACCTGTTAAATGGACCAGAATTTAATTTCTATAGCAAAATTCATGTGCCATCTGTTGGCTGTTCTGTGATGCCTCTACACTGGGTTAAGAGCATAGATGTTATTAGCACAACAGGTGGCACACTCACTTTTCATGCAGAAGGCTGTGGGCTCTATTCTCACTCCAGATAGATTGACTGCTGACACTCTAGTGCAGCATAAGGGGGGTGCTTCACTTCTGTGTGTGCCATCCTCCAGATGAGACATTAAACTGAGGCCCCATCTGCTTAAGTTGTCAGTAGCTCGTATGGATATAAAAGATTTCATGTCACCCATCAAAAAGAGTAGTGGAAGTTCCCCAATGCTCTGGTCAAATTTCCCATACTACTATATATACCCCCTTGGGTCTCCCCTGAAAAGAGGCTACAAACCTAGTGGGACTAACCCAGTCGACAAAGGGTAAATAAATAAAATATAGATTTGTGCCTGTGAGTGGTTTGTTGATAGACATAAGGCAGATCCGTCTCCTTTACTGAAGTCCTTCTGCTGTATAATAGGAGCCACTGGCCTAGGCTTTAAGGGTAAGGTATTAAGATGGGGGGGACTGTTAATGGGAGGTGAGCATCTGAAGATACTCCAATTGCTGCAGTGCTGATTCTTATAGATAATGAAGTATTAAAACACCATCTGAGTGTACACACATGCTCTCAGAGTTCCATCCCTTTCCTGCCTTAGACTACTGCAGTCTGGATTTTACTCCGATACTCCAACCTGGATAAAGAAAATTAGTGATTTGTCGAAAACAGGTGTCACTGGGGGTTCGTGCGTTTGTATTATAAAAATAATATAGCTACTACAATAGGCAGTTGTGTACCATCACCATGTAAACTATTTTGTACAAATTAACATTTTCACTTTGGGTAGTTAGGCAAGCACCAATGTAATCCATATTGTCCAAATTAACTTTAAGGAGACAACACATTGCATCATCCAGAGGTAACAAATAAACCCGGCTTCAAACAAATGAGATTAAAATGGGTATAAGTGAGACAGAAAAGATGATAGTCGTGTTCAGATGGATTTATGTTGTGTGTTACTAGCTAGCTAATTAAAGGCTTCTATTATGTTATTTGTCTTTCGGCTTTTTCTGGGTAAGGGGTCGCCACAGCAGAACTCCGGTCCGCTAATGATTGGCAGTAGATTTTTACGAAATGCCAAGGTGCCAGCTCGACGCCCAACCTTCAATGAAGGCACGCCCATTTACGCACGCATGTCTTTCGAACGCTACCTAACCGCGGGGAGGACATGCAGACTCCACACAGAAGGCACTCCCAAGCCATGCTGAGAATCGAACGGGAGAACCTCTTGCTGTGAGGTAACAACGCTACCGCCATACCACCGCGGCATTACTAAAGGCTTCTATTGTGTGCTGTATAAACAGTGTCAGCAGCAAATGTTTTCTTGAACACCTATGAGTACAACTTTGACTTTTTTTTTTTTAACGCTCCCTGACAGTCAGGCAAGCTGATGTCATCACTCATTTCCTGCACTGAAAACTGTAAATAAATTAAAAAAAAATGGTGACTTCAAGGAGCCACTGGGAAATTCATGATATCCCATTACTTTAGCCTCAAAACTGGGAAATTCCGAGGAATACAGTACAGTTGAACGGTATGGTGCAAACTTAATACACACAGGTTGTAAAGGCATATTTCTGTTCTCCAGATCTGGAAGATACCAATCCAGATTCATAGATGTTTCATATTTCCTTATCAGATTTTGAATAGTCCAGACCATTTATTTCACTTGAGAACTGCTTTGTAGATGCAGAGGGCATGAGGCTGCATGCTAAAATCACATTAACTGACAAAAAGTACAGAAATATTGTCCGTCACTGTGGTCTATTAATATTTCATATGTGTACTTCACATATCAAGCATTAATTTCAGCACTATGATAATATTACTGTAAGTTTTACGTATTTGTACAGCTGTTGGGTATTTTGAATAACTGCCAACACGAAATTTAGCATTTTTCTTTGTATTGATATAGACCTGCTAGAACTTTAATGCCAGGAAGATTTGGTATTTTAAGTAACGACATTTCTTCTTCTTTATTCTCATTTCTGAACATAGTGCAAATTTCACACCTTTGAATTATAATTTCAATATGCTCTGGTATCTCAGATCAGAGTAAAGAAAATCATATGCTCTTTCTTTGCAGTTGGTATTTCCTGAATGTAAAACAGCCCTATTAAAATTAGTAGAGATGACAATTCTGTCACCTTTAAACATCAAGCATTAAAAGTTCAGTACAGTAAGAAATGCTTACTTTGATATCAGGATGCAGTGTCTTAGCATTGTCTGTCCACCCATTCAAGAATACTTCTCATAACAATAGCATTTTCCTTTATTCCATCATATAGAGCTATAGCTCTTCTGTCTTCCAAGTAGACACAGTCTATTATGAGATGAACCACAGTGTTTCCAGAAATTTGTTGATCAAATTTTCTTTATACTCTTGCAAGTATGCTGTGCTCAATGTATCCACTGCTTGCATTAGCTTACATTGTTTCCACTGATCTTGAATACATATTTTTGCAAGCTTTGCAACATTATTTTAAGCCTTGTCAGTACATTGTGAAGAGAATTTTGTACTCTGTAGAAGCTGGTCACCTGTCTCCACAGTGAATAGTGTTCCACAGATAAAGTTATGAAGCTTTTGACAGCCAAACACTAAAGCTAATATCTTTGAACATCAGTCAAAGCTGTTGACCCATGTGCTACTAGTCCACCTTCTTCCAGTAGTACTGAGTCAAGGTCACATTGACTAGCATTTACTTGATGTAGCTGGCTAGAATTTCAAGGTAAGGTGTTCTTAGTGACTAACGTTTTTAATAATTTGAAGCTTCTGTCTTGTACTATTCACCGAAACCAAGCAATATAATTCTGTACTAACCTTGAAACTGAAACTGTTATATTGGCAGGTTTGAACTGGACTTGGAAAGATATTGTACCATACCAGGGGATCTCATAAGAGATTACCTATTGTAGTTTTTTTTCCTTATTATTACTATGTCAAATTCTGGTTTGAGACTCTCAAAAGTATGCCACATGTCATTGATCTAGTACTTGTAAGTTATGTTCCTGTTTAGTAGCTTCTCATTGTAGAAGATAGTCAGTTATATTGACAATGTCTTGTAGCCTTTCAATCATTTTAACAAGACTGGCTTCCTTTTGGGCATCTGAAATTATCTCAGCTAAAACATGAGACATTTTCTATGCATAAATGATAGCAGAATAGTTTGTAAGCAGCATGTAGAATAAAACAAAGTTTGCAGATGACTGCAAACTGGGAGCCATTATTGAATCCCCAAATGATGTGGATACTCTACAAAAGGGGCTAACAGAAACAGATGCTTGGTGCCAGAGCTATGGGCTCAAGCTCAATGCCAAGAAATGTATAGTTATCCCCTTTGGGAAAAAACATGTACCCGTGAATTACCATATAGGTGGCAGTACACTAAACACCGGAAGTGTGATAAGAGACTTAGGGACATAGGTGGACAGTGGTCTCACCTTCGATAACTGAAAAATATAAAAAAGCAAAGTGCAAGAGACCAAGGCTGCTATTCTAACATATGATAAGATATTACAATCAATTATTGTAGTATGTGTTGAACCCATAGTAAGAATAATATTTGTTAGATGATGAAGGTAGATATAGAACAAAAATATAATAATAATACATTATGTGTGCATACATGAAATATCAATATTTAATCCACATATAATAGATCCAACCAGTAAGGACAAACTTCCCTACTGAAAAATATATGATTGTTGTGTAAAGCAACTAACATATATAATTACTCATAATGAATGTGGTATGATATATAAACATGCATGTCCAATCAATATCAGAATTATTGTATCGTATTAGCAAATGTAACTATACTATACCTAACACCACTAATAATTAATGTGAAAACTGAATAAATATCATTCCCTATAAAATTGTGGTTATAGATGATCATTGAGTCCGGGTGGAAAAAGTGAACCCAAACTAATAATCCAATATTTCTCCTTGTGATTCAATATACCGTGCCACCCTTGTGTATTACTACGATCACCAACTATTCTGTCTATGATCATGAACATAAACTGTGCTTGTTGATGTTTTAAAACATGCCGATATAAAGCATTTGTTTCCTTTTTATTTTTAATATCACTTCGATGTTCATTTACACATGTCCTAAGTGGCCTAGATGTCTGGCCAACATAAAACGCCCCACAATGGCATGAGGCCAAATAGACAACCCAGTCACGACTGCAATTGCCAAAGATTTTACAATCAAAAACCTTGCTAGTATTACGGCTGGAAAAATGCTTAGACTTGGTGATCTGTTTACAAGACCCGCAATGGCCACACAGGAAGGTACCCAACAGTTCATGTCCTGTGATTGTAAGTTGTTTATAAATTGCTCCCCCACTACCTATGTTTTTGTAATGAGATAATAAAGAACCCAGTGTTTTTCCTTTCCTGGATGAGAATTGACATTCTTCCCCCAGAACCACTCTGAGTTGTTCATTAGCCATTAAGATATTCCAATGTCTATTTATGATATCCCTAATGACATAATAATTCCTGCCATGTTGTAATAAATCTGATAGTAGATGTCCGGGAATCTGCAGAAGGGATCTTGTAGTCCAACATAGTCTTTCTGTTTGTTTGGGAGGATCGTGCCCATGCCTTGTTGATGTCTTCAGCTTTATACTCTGTTAACAAATCTACGACATAACTCAAGACTAGCTACATCATAATCTGATTTGTTGGAACTAAGGCGTTTCATGCACATGAATTGTGATACCGGGATATTCCTGATGGTATGGCGTGGGTGCATGCTCGAAGCATGTAATAAGGTGTTATATTGTGGATATTTGCGAAACACTCTGGTAGCCAAAGTATGGTCTGGATTTCTCGAGATAGTTACATCAAGAAAGTTAATAGTCTGTACATCAAAAGTGATAGAAAATTCAATGCCCCAGATATTACCATTCAAGTAATCAACAAATTCCTGCAAAATATCCAACATCCGCACGCCATGCCATCCAGCAATCATCTAGGTACCTGCGCCAAATGTCCATTTCAGCCAAATAGCTATTGTGAGATACATCGTAAATCATGCATTCTTCAAAGAATGCCATGAACAGGTCGACATAGATGGGAGCAAAAGAAGCTCCCATGGCCATCCCCTGAAGCTGCCAATAACACTGGCCTTGAAAATAAAAGACATTTTTATTGAGTACATGTTCCGACATGCAGATTAGTAGCATGTTAAACCCTGGTGAATATAAACCAGCCCTGTCCACCCAATATTTGAGGGCTTGTAAGCCAGCCCAATGTGGTATGCTGGTATACAGGGCTTTAACATCCAATGAACACATTAACCACTCCGGCTCCAATTGTGTGTCCTCAATGATTTTAAGGAACTGTGTGGTATCCTGTAGCCTTGCCTGGACCAAACCCAAAAGAGGTTTGAGATAATATGTCAGGAAGGCCGACAACGGTTCAGTCAAGGATAAAATGCCCGAAACAGTCGGTCTGCCCGGAAGGTTAGTTATCGATTTATGAATTTTGGGTAATAGTTATAAAATCTGCTTACAGGGGTCCTTGACCGAAAGTTGTGTAACACAGCTCTTGGTAATAATACCTTCATCACATGCTAAGTTCAAGAAAGAATCAATTTCTTTCTTGAAATTCGGGGTAGGGTCAATGGCCATGTTCATATAACATGCCGTGTTAGATAACTGAGATAGACCCTCATGAAGATAGTCACTCATGTTTTGAAAATCCACCACCCCACCTTTGTCTGTGGTTAATATAACGATGTCCCTGTTGTTACGCAACTCTTGGAGAGCAATACTCTCTTGCTGTGAAAGATTATGTCCCAACGTAGTATATCCATGGTTTTGAAAGTGTAAGTCCCTGAAGACAGACTGCATGAAAATGGACACATACTTATTCACTGGAGGCTGAAAATCAGATTTGCCAAATCTGAATTCGTTGGATCTTTGAGAGGTATCGTCTGCAAAAAACAATTTAAGATTTAAACTCCGACAAAAATTCGTAACATCTGTAACAATATGATATTCATTAGAATAAAAGCTTGGAATAAAATTAAGCCCTTTATTCAAAAGATTCTGTTGATCACAGAACAAGCTTACATTAGATAAATTTAAAAAAATTTGGTTTTGTTGCTGATGTTGACTTATGTTAGAAAGTTCTGGATCAATCCCTCCAGGGAATGCTCTAATGGATCTTTTCTTATGCTTCCGCCCCCCCCCCCCATGCTTGGAGCCATTTCTAAAGGGATATTTCTGTTTGTTTTCTTTTTATGTGGTGATTCCCTATCCCCTGTACTCTCATAATCTGTAAAAGAGGAATCCTCTCCTGAAGTGCTGTTGTTGAAGCCATCTCTGTTTTTTAGAATGGATCTTGGTCTTTTCTTAGTGTGATTTGGGGTAGGCCCTTGGCTGACCTCTGCAAATAACAGAACGATTAAGTTCAAAGGGGCGTCCCCTTTGGTAATCAGAATAATCTCTGTGAAATGTTTTAATTTTTCTTTCTTTGATGTTTTTTTCATGGTTTGTTAGATAACTTCTTCAAATGATCCTGAAAATTAGAAGAGGACTCATATTTTTTACAATCAAAACATAAAGTTTTGACCTCTTGAATATTTTCATCCACTATCCTCTCATAGTATTGTAAAAGAACATTCACAAATAACATAGACCCTGTTTGTAGAGCTTCCTTTCAATCATTGTTCAACTTGTCACCCGGTCTTCCTACTAATGGTTGGAGCCGTATTCTTAAGCCCCTAGGGGCAATATTTTTGTTTGAATACGCTCTAAACAATTTCAAATGCCAGATGTTTGACCTTAATTTTTTGAGGCCTTTAGTAAGGGAGAGGAAAGATAAATCACAATCAGGTGACATCTGTTGGTCAGTACTACTTGGATTACTGCCTGGTGAGGTATTGATCCCAAAGACCCCAATATCCTCCCGATCGGCACATAATCCAGAGAGTATGCTTTCAAGGTCCATGCTGTGAATGTATATCCAAATCTACTAAAAACTCTACAAAAGTAAGGGGGTGGCAATTGGTGACAAACCTAGAGAAACCTGAATAATTTCTGTAATTAGGGAAGAAGTCAGTCTAAGGTACCCCAAACCGATCCAAGAAAGGACCCAAGAATCTATGCAACACTCAATGGGTGTCCAATATTCTAATAAAATAATTTTTTGTAATAAAAAAAAAAATGATTCAACAACGTAGTATACATATATATTGCTGGATGACCACAGAATATCCGATGTTTTAAAAGGTGTTGGTCCGAGAACCCTGTCAACCCTAAATGCTAATACAAAAATGTAATGTCAATTCCCTTAATTAAATTATGTTATATAGATCCCACTATCTCATTAGTGTAATAGAACAACAAAATCCACATAAGGTGATGGAAAAGTATTCCAGCAATATAATAATGGTATTATACAATATCAATAGAATCAAAACATATGACCAGGATAAAATTACCCTGACCTAACACCATAACAATACCATTTTTATAACTGGCCAATATGATGTAACCCCCTTAGTGTGTGACAAATCCAGTCCATACATGTGAAACTAATTATCAGAATCTAAGATGTTCTAGGACAGTACAATGTTGAAAAACTTCACAATCCAATATATCATAATAATATATATAAAAATAAATCAACAAGAGGAGCCAAGCAAGCTCCACCTATATTGTAGTATAATCCCTAGAAATTTCCTAATATATAATAATTTAACATAGAAAATTCCGGAATATGCTCACATATACTATCCTACTTGGTTGGTTTATAATCTATGTTAAATGAACTTGTTTTGCCACATGAAAAAATTGCATAATACAATAATACAATAAACATTAACATGGGTATCTGCTTTTTGGCTGTATGCTTCACTGCTATCTTTGCTGGCCAACTGTGTTTTTCCGTGGTATTTCCCGGTTGTGCATCACCCACATGCACAGCGATTGGTTTTGTCTTGAGTCTTGGGCTGTGCTGTGGGACCAGCAGTTGATCCGCCATTTTCTGTATACAGAGGAATCCTCTCCTGATAGTGTTACGGACTACTTAGTTATCCAACACATATTATGTTGGATGTATGTCAGTGTTTTTTCCTTTAGAGTAACAGATGTCTTTTTTTAACATCTGTGTTGCTGTTTCACTAATTCATCTTGGGATCAAGGCTACAGCGACAATTGTTGCGTTTTCTTGTGGTTGGGCCTACGAATTGGTGGATTACTTTACCTTGAATATCGAGGGATACTTTTTACACAGTTTGGGACTTTTCTCATGCAGACTGTACATACGCAATTGGTTTGGGATAGTGTTTAAACATTTTACACCTACGTATTGTTGGACTCATACATCCAAGGTATTGTGGTGTATTTTCAACTAATCAGGGATATTTTTGTGTAGATGGTCTATATGTTCGTGGTTTGCGACTGAAGTATAGCAGGTATTTACTACACGGGCTGGCCTTGTCTTCATTGACATTTGTCTGTGGTTACTGTCGAATCGAACAACATGGCATGCAATAAGGGTTTGATATGGTGGATGTGAGTGACATTTTTTTCATCGAACAGCGTGGGACAGTATTCAATATCATTTTGGGACTAAACTTTTGGGGACTATAGCTTCAGTTTTCGTGTACAATAACCTTGTATTTAACACTTATGTATCATTGATTATTGTTCTTCATACACTTGGTATATGTAGGGCAAATTTCTTTTTATTTGGCATTGTGTTTATGGGAAATGTGAATATATAGTGTTTTTCTTGGACCTTATGTGTTTCGCTAAATACCAGTATAGGATACCTATCCTGTATACTATGTGCATGTAGGGAGTGTATCTATTTTTGGGATTTTGTTTGAGGGACATATTAATGTTTATACATAAGTGTTGTTAACTTTTTGGACGTTATTTTGGCAAAGCAACAGTCCAACATAGGATTTTCACCTCGAAAACAATTTTATAGGCGTGGTCCTGATGAAGGAGGAAATAACTTAACTTGGCCAAGAATTTGTGACATTGTCAACTTATGGGACATTATTATTTCAGATACGTTTGTGTACACTTTGCAACTTTTTGTGTACATTAACCCATGTTAATGTTTATTGTATTATGCAATTTTTTCATGTGGCAAAACAAGTTCATTTAACATAGATTATTAACCAACAGTTAGGATAGTATATGTGAGCATATTCCGGAATTTTCTATGTTAAATTATTATATATTAGGAAATTTCTAGGGGTTATACTACAATATAGGTGGAGCTTGTTTGGCTCCTCTTGTTGATTTAATTTATATATATTATTATGATATATTGGATTGTGAAGTTTTTCAACATTGTACTGTCCTAGAACATCTTAGATTCTGATAATTAGTTTCACATGTATGGACTGGATTTGTCACACACTAAGGGTGTTACATCATATTGGCCAGTTATAAAAATGGTATTTTCTGTTTCTTGTTTATTCTTATGAGCAGGGGTATTTACACATTATAATATTTGGTATCATTATTCACTGAGCATAATTGTCAGGTCAGGGTAATTTTATCCTGGTCATATGTTTTCATTCTACTGATATTGTATAATACCATTATTATATTGCTGGAATACTTTTCCATCACCTTATGTGGATTTTGTTGTTCTATTACATTAATGAGATAGTGGGATCTATATAACATAATTTAATTAAGGGAATTGACATTACATTTTTTTATTAGCATTTAGGGTTGACAGGGTTCTCGGACCAACCTCTTTTAAAACATCTGATATTCTTGGGTCATCCAGCAATATATATGTGTTGGATAATTATCTGGTAATATTTCCCTAGTAATACTTTTGACTTCATCAACATTTTTGGGTAATATACTATGTTGTTGAATCATTTTTTTTATTTCAAAAAATTATTTTATTAGAATATTGGACACCCATTGAGTGTTGCATACATTCTTGGGTCCTTTCTTGGATCGGTTTGGGGTACCTTAGGCTGACTTCTGCCCTAATTACAGAAATTATTCAGGTTTCTCTAGGTTTGTCAACAATTGCCACCCCCTTACTTTTGTAGAGTTTTTAGTAGATTTGGATATACATTCACAGCATGGACCTTAAAAGCATACTCTCTGGATTATGTGCTGATCAGGAGGATATTGTGGTCTTTGGGATCAATACCTTACCAGGCAGTAATCCATGTAGTACTGACCAACAGATGTCATCTGATTGTGATTTATCTTTCCTCTCCCTTACTAAAGGCCTCAAAAATTTAAGGTCAAACATCTGGCATTTGAAATTGTTTAGAGCGTATTCAAACAAAAATATTGCCCATAGGGGCTTAAGAATACAGCTCCAACCATTAGTAGGAAGACCGGATGACAAGTTGAACAATGATTGGAAGGAAGCTCTACAAACAGGGTCTATGTTATTTGTGAATGTTCTTTTACAATACTATGAGAGGATAGTGGATGAAAATATTTAAGAGGTCAAAACTTTATGTTTTGATTGTAAAAAATATGAGTCCTCTTCTAATTTTCAGGATCATTTGAAGAAGTTATCTAAAGATTTGACAAACCATGAAAAAAAACATCAAAGAAAGAAAAATTTAAAAATTTCACAGAGATTATTCTGATTACCAAAGGGGACGCCCCTTTGAGCTTAATCGTTCTGTTAGATTTGCAGAGGTCAGCCAAGGGCCTACCCCAAATCGCACTAAGAAAAGACCAAGATCCATTCTAAAAAACAGAGATGGCTTCAACAACAGCACTTCAGGAGAGGATTCCTCTCTTACAGATTATGAGAGTACAGGGGATAGGGAATCACCACATAAAAAGAAAACAAACAGAAATATCCCTTTAGAAATGACTCCAAGCATAGGGGGGACCGGAAGCATAAGAAAAGATCCATTAGAGCATTCCCTGGTGGGATTGATCCAGAACTTTCTAACATAAGTCAACATCAGCAACAAAACCAAAATGTTTTAAATTTATCTAATGTAAGCTTGTCATGTGATCAACAGAATCTTTTGAATAAAGGACTTAATTTTATTCCAGGCTTTTATTCCAATGAATATCATATTGTTACAGATGTTACGAATTTTTGTCGGAGTTTAAATCTTAAATTGTTTTTTGCAGACGATACCTCTCAAAGATCCAACAAATTCAGATTTGGCAAATCTGATTTTCAGCCTCCAATGAATAAGTATGTGTCCATTTTCATGCAGTCTGCTTCAGGGACTTACACTTTCAAAACCATGGATATACTATGTTGGGACATAATCTTTCACAGCAAGACAGCATTGCTCTCCAAGAGTTGCGTAAAAACAGGGACATTGTTATATTAACCGCAGACAAAGGTGGGGCGGTGGTTGTTCAAAACATGAGTGACTATCTTCATGAGGGTCTATCTCAGTTATCTAACATGGCATGTTATATGAACATGGCCATTGACCCTACCCTGAATTTCAAGAAAGAAATTGATTCTTTCTTGAACTTAGCATGTGATGAAGGTATTATTACCAAGAGCTGTGTTACACAACTTTTGGTCAAGGACCCCCGTAAGCAGATTTTATACTTATTACCCAAAATTCGTAAATCGATAACTAACCCTCCGGGCAGATCGATCGTTTCGGGCATTGGATCCTTGACTGAACCGTTGTCGGCCTTCCTGACATATTATCTCAAACCTCTTTGGGTTTGGTCCGGGCAAGGCTACAGGATACCACACAGTTCCTTAAAATCATTGAGGACACACAATTGGAGCCGGAGTGGTTAATGTGTTCATTGGATGTTAAAGCCCTGTATACCAGCATACCACATTGGGCTGGCTTTCAAGCCCTCAAATATTGGTTGGACAGGGCTGGTTTATATTCACCGGGGTTTAACATGCTATTAATCTGCATGTCGGAACATGTACTCAATAAAAATGTCTTTTATTTTCAAGGCCAGTGTTATTGGCAGCTTCAGGGGACGGCCATGGGAGCTTCTTTTGCTCCCATCTATGCCGACCTGTTCATGGTATTCTTTGAAGAATGCATGATTTACGATGCATCTCACAATATCTATTTGGTTGAAATGGACATTTGGCGCAGGTACCTAAATGATTGCTGGATGGTATGGCATGCGGATGTTGGATATTTGCAGGAATTTGTTGATTATTTGAATGGTAATATCTGGGGCATTGAATTTTCTATTACTTTTGATGTACAGACTATTAACTTTCTTGATGTAACTATCTAGAGAAATCCAGACCATACTTTGGCTACCAGAGTGTTTCGCAAATATCCACAATATAACACCTTATTACATGCTTCGAGCATGCACCCACGCCATACCATCAGGAATATCCCGGTATCACAATTCATGCACATGAAACGCCTTAGTTCCAACAAATCAGATTATGATATAGCTAGTCTTGAGTTATGTCGTAGATTTGTTAACAGAGAGTATAAAGCTGAAGACATCAACAAGGCATGGGCACGATCCTCCCCAACAAACAGAAAGACAATGTTGGACTACAAGATCCCTTCTGCAGATTCCTGGACATCTACTATCAGATTTATTACAACATGGCAGGAATTATTATGTCATTAGGGATATCATAAATAGACATTGGAATATCTTAATGGCTAATGAACAACTCAGAGTGGTTCTGGGGGAAGAATGTCAATTCTCATACAGGAAAGGAAAAACATTGGGTTCTTTATTATCTCATTACAAACACATAGGTAGTGGGGGAGCAATTTATAAACAACTTACAATCACAGGACATGAACTGTTGGGTACCTTCCCGTGTGGCCATTGCGGGTCTTGTAAACAGATCACCAAGTCTAAGCATTTTTCCAGCCGTAATACTAGCAAGGTTTTTGATTGTAAAATCTTTGGTAATTGCAGTCGTGACTGGGTTGTCTATTTGGCCTCATGCCATTGTGGGGCATTTTATGTTGGCCAGGCATCTAGGCCACTTAGGACACGTATAAATGAACATCGAAGTAATATTAAAAATAAAAAGGAAACAAATGCTTTATATCGGCATGTTTTAAAACATCAACAAGCACAGTTTATGTTCATGATCATAGACAGAATAGTTGGTGATCGTAGTAATACACAAGGGTGGCACGGTATATTGAATCACAAGGAGAAATATTGGATTATTAGTTTGGGTTCACTTTTTCCACCCGGACTCAATGATCATCTATAACCACAATTTTATGGGGAATGATATTTATTCAGTTTTCACATTAATTATTAGTGGTGTTAGGTATAGTATAGTTACATTTGCTAATACGATACAATAATTCTGATATTGATTGGACATGCATATTTATATATCATACCACATTCATTATGAGTAATTATATATGTTAGTTGCTTTACACAACAATCATATATTTTTCAGTAGGGAAGTTTGTCCTTACTGGTTGGATCTATTATATGTGGGTTAAATATTGATATTTCATGTATACACACATAATGTATTATTATTATACTTTTGTTCTATATATACCTTCATCATCTAACAAATATTATTCTTACTATGGGTTTAACACATACTACAATAATTGATTGTAATATCTTATCATATGTTAGAATAGCAGCCTTGGTCTCTTGCACTTTGCTTTTTTATATTTTCATGCATTATTCATGAGCATCAGTAGTTTACTAGTGTGCTCATTGGCTAGCTTTAAGTATAAATTTGTATATTTAATCACATTCTATGTGTCTGTTTCTCTAACACTGAAGAAGGCATATTCTTGCCGAAACCGGTTTGTTATTTTTATACCAGTAAAGTCTGATTATTTACTATCTGCTTTTTGGCTGTATGCTTGACTGCTATCTTTGCTGGCCAACTGTGTTTTTCCATGGTATTTCCTGGCCGTGCATCACCCACGTGCACAGCAATTGGTTTTGTCTCACCTTCGATAACCACATTGCCACAACGGTCAGGAAATCCTTCTATGTGGCACACCTCATCACTAAGGGCTTTTCATCCATTAAAAAGGAGGTCTTTGTCCCACTGTACTCATCCCTCATTAGACCCCTTATAGAATACAATGCCCCGTTTGGTATGTACCTCTCAAGACATCTGCAACAACTGGAAAGACTGCAGAAATACCTCACTAAAAGAATCACAGGCCTAAAGCAGACGCCCTATGCTGACTGCCTTAAAAAACTCCAGCTATACTCTGTTGCATATAGTCTACTCAGAGGCGATCTCTCCTTAACATACAAGGCCATGTCAAACCCAGAGCTGTTGGACATGCTACACTTAAAGAAATCCCAATCCCTCAGAGCCACACGCTCCAGGGATCTAAACCTTGTCATCACAATAAACAAAACATGCTGGAGAGATAGGTTCTTGACCCAGAGACTCCCCAGACTCTGGAATAGATTGCCTATACATGTCAAGCAGAGTGCCTTTTTGGCCCCCTTCAAAAGGAACCTTGACAATTGAATGGGAGAAAGGAAATTCACCCCAGGGATCACGTCAGTCGCCCTGCTTGACAGGGGTCCAGGGAAGTAAATAGTGTGGGAAGAAATAGCCAGGGAATTGTTATGGCTAGGCTTGTATAGGCACTAGGGCTGATAGCCTAGTACCAACCTATGAACCTATAAATTCTCACTTCCTATTGCTATATGAAGGAATCTGTACTTTTTTCCGAAGCATTTGGAATTATTTAACCACTTGTCATTGCTTCATTAAGTTAAAGTACAGATTGGTTTCAAAATTGAAGATAGATTCCAAACCATGATATTCCAGTTTCTGTTGCTTTGTCTTTATCAGTCATGCTGCTCTTGACCTAGTTGTAAAAGATTTGTGGCTGCATTTAGAAAAACTGAGAAATTTAAGACCCTCTAAGAAAATATTCTGTCATTATGTTAAGAAACTTTTGAAGCTCTGTGCAAGAAATTTCACTAGTTAGCAAATCCTAGTAAAACTTAAGCAGAAATTAACCTTGGTTGTGGGAGAATGGTGTTTAGTTTTACAAGTAAAATATGTAGTACTCATTCTACTTTAATAAAATAAATATGTTGCAACTCTAAGCTTGTTTTTTAAAAGTTTTTTTGTTAGTTTTAGATAGCTCAACACAGCGTTTCTTCTGTTGAAAATGTAATTTGTTTTAAATTGTATTGTTATTAGAAGTTTAACCCTTCGTGATTATCTCCATGCTGTTTCTCGTTTTTGTTCCTCCTCTTCATTCACTTTTTCTTATTTTTAACCTTTTAAATTTTAATGCATACATTATGTGAGTGACACTAGTAGACTGTATACTAATTATCGTGAGGTAAGCATCTGTTAAAAGCCTTTCCATGCTGACCCCTTACATGTCGATCATCGTCGTATTTTTCACTGAAATAAAAATATCTAGGATATGATTATACCACAGTGCATGCAGAAGCAAAACATTTATTTCTGTAACCTGTCAACATTCCGACTGTGAAGATAATTAAATATTTTGCAAGTTTATTTTATTATTATTGTTATTTTTTTTTTATTTCATGGAGACTGTGGTATGCATGAACCTGAATATTTCCTGTAATGGTTACTAGTTTTTCTGTGAGACAGATGATCATGTGTTTAACTGTTATGTGTCAGTTTAAGAAGGACAATTCTGTTATCTATGTATCTGCCAACAGGACAAGGGTTTTGATCTCAAATGACCATGAGGGCTATATGAAGACTAGTATACTCACACAAGGGCTATACAGTTTCCATAACAAACGAGTAGTGTGTGCAGCTAGGAATGTAGCTTCCTTCAGCCAGTATTCTGTTTTGAGGGCTGTTTGAGACCTGAGAGCTGCAAGTTTGAGATTTGTGCTATATGTAATGATACAGAACATGCACTTACAAATAAACTTCACATTCAGAGTCATCCATATGCCTTTCTTATTTGAAAGAAATATTTTTTCTTCTTCATTACTAATAACTGAAGTGGACTGCATGTTAGTCCCTTTTCCAGCTGTAACTCAATTACATAGAAGGAACATTTAATATAAAAAAGCAAAGTAAACAGCAGCAGTATTAAACCAATTTATAGCAGTTCACATTTAAAAGGGACCGTGCTATGGTTATATGCAAGCTGTTAATAATGCCATTTGAGTTCAACCAGCAACAGGCATGTAGGTCTCAAGGATATAGTAGCAATATTCATCATGTTGTTAAACCTATGGCAACTTCATTCATATTGTTGATAATGTACTTTTATTCTAAGCAGCTGAGTTGCTAAATATCCAATATGGAATAAGCAGAACATATATACAGTAGGTCTCCCAGCAAAGAGAGGGAGAAGATAAGGCAATAGGGGAGGAAACTGTGCAATCTGTATCTATAGCTGAATTGTGTTTTATTAAAGTTACCAAGTCCGTGTGGTCTTTTTGGGCTTAGTTTTGTTTATTTAATGTGTACTTGTTTGTTACTTAAAACGAAGTGAATTACCTATAGGTCATAGACTGTGTCATTACTTAAACATAATTAAATGACCTATGATACCTTGTTCATTAAAATACTGTATGATTATTCAAGTTAGTTTACTCAGTCTTGTTCTGACAGAATAAATAACAAGAACACTATTACTCCACAAATCCTTTTGTTTATCTGCACCTGTATTGATGTATCTTTGCTGTATTCTCTTACATTAAATGTCATTTATATGATCATTAACAAGGGTGGCAGTGATAAAGTCATTAAGTGCTGCTACCTCTCAGATGTTGTTTCTTGACTTTGTTTCCAAGGTGAGGTACATTCTCTTCAGGGTCTGCATAGTCTTCATTTATAAATATGTTTTTACTATGATTTCTAGTTTCCTCCATCATCCAAAAGACATGCTGTTTGAGTGAATCCACATTTATCTAAATTGTCTGTAGGCTTACATGCACCTAGAAATGTACTGGCATCCTACTTAGCATTAGCTCTGTCTTTTGCAGCCATTGCTTGTTAGAATAAGTTCCGATTCCCTTAAAGTCCAAAATATGATAAAGTGGATATTCAAAAATGAATGAATAATAAAACATTCATTAGTTATTCTGTTGTGTAGTCCTTATTTGTCTGATATATTCAGTTGCTGAGAATGTTTATTGGTCTTTTTTTTTTCCCTGGCTGCACTGTTAAGAAAGCAGACAACAGCTTTCTGGAAAGTTGTTTTGCATGTTTTAATAGACTCTGATATATACTTCTAGACTGGTATATCTGTTGCATGCAAATGCAGCTTTAGCTGATTGTTAGAAATGATGAATTATAAGAAGGTTTGTACTTATTTGCAAATCATCCCTCACAATTGTCCAGATTTTCTGTGACACTGCTGTCCCAGTTAATAATATAACTAACTTCGTGGTCAGTGCACTGTGGAAGGAGGGAAAAATATCTTCTTGCAGTGACACAAATTCTCAGAATTGGATGTTGGACAGATTGGATGAAAATCTGATTCATTCTCACTGGTTACAATAAAAATGACCTACTTCCAGTTGTTACTGGTTAATATGTGAGAGGTGGTTGTGATAAAAAAATGGATAGGTGCTAACGGAATATTTGACACAGGATAGTTCTCAGACTGGGGTAGATATGATTAATGGGTATCTATAAAATATTTTAGAACATAGTAATAAAGACAGCATAAGTTTAACAAGAAGTAAATGAAGTTGAACATTTATGTGCATTCAGGAGACAGTGCACTCAGCCTTTCATATGCATGACTTCTCAAAAAGTGTAATCAGGGACAAACGGTAGTATCAAATCATGAGAATGTGATTATATATTTTATATACATATGTGTTTATTATACAGTGAAGAAAAAATAAACCCAACCTCAAACATGTAATGTACACAAATCCAAATGTAAACACATCAGTCTAAGGCAGTAGAATAAAGCAAACACAGTTTTAATTTAGCACGGTCGTCTAAACAATCCTAGACTTCTTCAGAATGAAATCTACTGAACACCACATGACATTTAAATACTAGAAATGTAACATGACAGCTGGTAGAAACATCACGTGATTCAGCACAATTTAATACATTTAATGAAACTATGAATGAATGCATAAATACTTTGTGGTAAAAATCACATTTATACAAAAAACACTATTAAAAATAATATATTTGTACATTTATTCATGTGATGTTCCTACCAGCTGTGCTGTGACTTTTCTAGTATTTAAATGTCATGCGGTGTTCAGTTGGTTTCATGCTGAAGAAGTCTAGGATTGTTTAGATGAAGGTGCTAAATTAAAACTGTTTGCCTTGTTCTTCTGCCTTGCACTAATGTGATATATAGTCAGTGACAAAGGGGGGGAAGGGGAGGAAGAGGTCGAGAGGTTTAGTTTGGAAGTTTGAGTAGGTATGAAGAGAGAAATGAAAATATGTCATCTAAAGGTTTTATATGTGCGTTGATGATAGGGAGTAAATATGACTATATGTAAACGAAGAGCAGGATGTGCTAGATCATTGGCTGAGGGTAGAATCAGATTATTTAGCTGTACTGCATTTGCATATCTCTTTGGAGAGGAAGTATAAACAGCAGAATTTTTGAATTGCTTTGGGGAAGTTTCTTCCCTGGCAGGTAAATTAAATGTGCTCTGTATCTGAAGTGTACAAAATCTCTACTGCTATATAGTTTCTGCAACTTTATATTTTTTGAGCTGGCAATCTTTGGAGTATGTAGGGTTCCTGGACAGGTTGTAGGAGAAGAACATTTTTTTGATCGATGGGCAGATGGCTGGGAGTAGCAAACAATCTGCAATTTTGGGAGTTTCAAATGGTTTTGAAATTAGAGTCAAACTAGGGATTTTAGATCCTCAGAGTAATCATTTGCTTGACCAGCCATGTGCAGACTGGCAGTGCTATAAAGAACATATAGTAAAGCTGATAAGGACTTGACAAGAGGTTTGTAAGGACTATTCTTCAAGTTGTTTGGGGAACAGCATGGCCTGTGCAAGTTTTGACATGTTTAGTGTTTTGGAAATGGTTTTACTCAACTGAACATTGCCATTAGGTAGATTTTTTATTTTTTTATTTTTATGTGGATGTCATATTTAGGATTTTGATCTAATATGAAATCCATGTACTTCTTATCACGTATTACATTTCTGTGCTGCATTCCTGGTTTGGATTTGAATTAGATTGTTTCTATTTTGAGGAAAATTTGTCAACTGAACAGCATGCATTTAAGGATTTATTTTTTAAATTAAAGGCCGGAAGCTGGGATCCAACTTTGAATAACAGTAAAGCTTTCTTGGAATACATTTTGGTCTTTATTTATAGTGGTGGAGGAACTGGTTAGAGTTCAATCATTGTTTCGTAAATGTAGTAAATTGTGTTGGATCATGTGATGTTAACCTGGTGAACTTGGGCATTTTGAGGCAGTGTAGCAGTTGCCTCATGTACACAGACAACCCTCTGCTCTTACCTCCCAACACTCAGACTTGCGAGAGATGCACCTATATATCCAAAATGGAAGCCATGCACTCTCCAACCAAGACCGTAATAGCTGCTCAAGAGGAGATGGTCAACACTTGCACCACACCACATTTAACACATAGCTCTCCAGAACACCCAACACCACAGCCCTCATGTAACAACACAAACCACACACCCACCTTTGTGGAGGCTCTCAGTAGAAACGTACCCAAAAAGCAGAGATCTCCAAGCCAGAAACGCACTTGACCACCACAACACAGCACAAATCCAAAGACACATAGATAACTTTAGGTGGCATGATGCCAGGGAATCTTCTTTGGCTAGGTTTATATAGGCTCCAGGACTGTTAGCCTAGTACACACCTATGAACCTACACAGTGTGCCCCTCAACCTAAGCCTCTAAGGCAAAACAGCATGCCCAGTACACTAATCATAGGATATTCAGTAGTGAGGCACACTGATGTCCCACTCACTAGGCTCAATAAGGAGAAGGTAACAGTCAGCTGTCTGTCAGGTGCCAGGATCTGCCACATAACACACACACTCAGGTCACTCCACAACAAGTACAAGTATGACTCTGTCACTGTCCATGTGGGTGTGAATGACCTGAGACATACCTCCCTGGACTAGATGAAAAGAAGCATGTAGCAGCTCTCGGATTATGTGGCCCAGGCAGGTATGACCCTAGCCCTGAGCACCATCCTACCTTTGCCCAGAATGATAGAGCAGTACAAGCAGAAAATGATTGACTTTAATAATTGGCAAAGTTTCTGGTGTCATTCTAAGGGGATCCAATATCTGTCTGCCTGAGAGGACATGATTGACAGACCTCGATGCTTTGCCAGAGATGGCCTGTATCTGTCACCCCAGGGTTTTTGGATACTGGCTTAGGCTCTTGCCACTCCTATAGTGCTTTTTTTAGGATGTGTTCTAAAGACCAAAGTACGGCCGTAACAGCTATAAATAAATGCAATCTGAGGGTCTTGCTGCTCAATACTAGGAGTCTAAATCTCAAGATGCACTCGCTTTAAGCCCTCCTCAAAATGGAGAACATTGACATCTGTGCTTTAATGGAGAGCTGGTTTAAAGCAGAATGAAAGCACCCATGCGTTACCAGACTATAACTCTTTCCACACCTTTAGGCTCCAGGACTTGTACCAAAGCTCCAAAGGTGGTGGTGTCTCCATATTCATTAAGGATATACAAACCTCCAGACTAGTAGCACAGCATAATGCATCAGAGATACTTCGGGTACAACTAACACTGGGCAAGAAGGCGATTCAAGTCGTAGCTTATGTCCCAAGACTCTGACTACCTGTTCCTAACCACCCTGGAAAATACTAGGGTCCAACCCAACACTCTCATACTGGGTGACTTTAACTATCCCTCCATTAACTGTGAAAACTATTCATGCACCAATACACCTGACCAATGTTTCCTGGAATTGATTAATTACAGTGCCCTGGACCAGCTCATTCTTACCCCCAACTAGAGGGTTGCAACATCCTTGACCTGGTTATTACCAACATAGGGGATTGTTGCTCTACACTAATAGTCAATTCCACCCTGGTTAGATCTGACCACAAACTAATCACCATGAAAATCCACATCCCACCCACACCCCCCGCAAAAGTAACCACCATGAAAAATGTCTCCAAAGCTAACTTTGGTCTCCTAAAAACAGAGGTGGCTAACTTCACGGCACCCATGCAAATGGAGAATATTTGCATGACTGCTGAATCATACACCAATGCACTGTCTGAACATATACATAAATGCATGGAACTAGCCATACCCAACAGAACCAAGATCCTCTCCTCCAAAAAAAGGAAGCCAATGTGGTGATCCCCTGCCATTAACAAACTCTACAACAGAAGAATGAAACTGTTGCAGAATAAGGTGAAGTCCCAACACTGGAAAAACTCCCTCGTTAGCCTCAAAAAAAGTTGAAATCCCTCATAAACTCCTCTAAAGCTAGCTATGAAGGCAATATTGCAGCAGATACTAAAGACAAACACAAAGCCTTCTACAGCTATGTCAAGAATATCCATGGCAATACCCAGATTTGCTGTGAGTTACTGCACAATGGTACTTCCTATACTGAGCCAACAGATATTGCCAACATACTGGCCGACAGATTCAGTGCCAACTTTACTCCCCCCCCCCCCAAAGGACCAATCACAATACCAGAAGAATGCCAGGCACCCAGCATTACTGCTGCACAGGCTAAGGCTGTATTGTCCAAGGCCAATAATACAGCTTCCATGGGACCAGACAATATCCCTGGTTGTGTTCTACATGAACTACAAAGTGAACTGGCACCACATCTGTGTGCCCTGTTCAATCACAGCCTCACCTCAAGCTTTGTCCCTTCCGAATGGTGCACTGTTACAGTCATCCCCCTCCATAAAGGGAGAGTGACTATAGACCCTGGGAACTATCGCCCCATCAGCCTGATGAGTATGATATGTAAGGCTGTGGAGCACATCATCATGGACCTAATTAATAAGGATATAGGGAATCTACAAACTCTGGATGCAATGCAGTTTGGTTTCGTGAAGGGCAGAGTATGCCTGCTCAACCTGGTGGACTTCTTTGAGTCAGTCACCAGAGCTGTGGATGAGGGCAAGGTGGTCCATACAGCCTACCTCGATCTGGCTAAGGCCTTTGATACCATTCCCCACTCAGGAATTATAGATAGAATCACCAAACTAGTCATCAACTCCTACATCACTATATGGGTTACAAATTGGTTCACAGATAGAGATCCCACATCGTGAAAGTAGCAGACCCCAAGTCAGACTGCAACCAGCATGAGTGGAGTCCCACAAGGATCAATCCTGGGTACTCTCCTGTTTGTCATCTACTTCTCAGAAGTCCAGGCCAATACGGGGGGATTCTGGCTGATCAAGTTCACAGACAATTGCAAGCTGGGAGCCATCATTAAATCCCCAAGTGATGCAGACATTCTTCAGAAAGGCCTCACTGAGACAAACGACTGGTGTCAAAGCCATGGCCTTAAGCTCAATGCCAAAAAATGCATCGTCATCCCCTTTGGGAAAAACCTCAGTCCCCACAAATTACCACATTGATGGTAGTCCTCTAAACACTGAAGGCATTATAAGAGATCTGGGGAAACAGGTTGACAGTAACCGCTCCTTCGATCACCACATTGCCACTATGGTCTGAAAGTCCTTCTCTGTGGCACATCTCATTACCAAGGGTTTTGCATCCAGGAAGAAAAAGGTTATCATCTCTCCTTACTCTTCCCTCATTAGACCAATCATCGAGTATAATGCCCCATTTGGCATGTACCTCGCTAGACACCTGCAACAGCTGGAGAGGCCACAAAAGTACATCACAAAGAGGATCCTAGGTCTTAAACACATGTCCTACATGGACAGATTCAAAAAGCTCTAGCTTTTCTCTGTCTCATATTGCCTACTAAGAGGCGATCTCTGCTTGACTTACAAAGCAATGTCTTGACCTATAAAGCCATGTCTGACCCAGCTCTGAATTGCTACATCTAAAGAAATCCCAATCCCTCCACACCACATGCTCCAGAGACCTCAACCTCAATACCACAATCAAAAGAACATGCTGGAGGGACAGGTTGTTAACCCAGAGACTACCCATGTTATGGAATAGACTTCCCATACATGTCAAGCAGAGCACTTCTCTGGCCCTCATTAAGAAAAATCTTGATGAGTGGATGGGAAATGAAAAGTTCACTCCGGGTATCACTCCAGCGGCTCTACTCGATAGAGGCACTGGGAACTAAATTCGGGGGCAAAGAGCCAGGGCAATTGTATGGGCTGGGATTGTAAAGGCTCCAGGGCCATTAGCCCAGTACACACCTATGAACCTATTACAAATTGTTTCATGGCCTGCACCTGGTATTAACAAAAAGTTGAGAAAAGAGGGTAGACCAAGGACTGGAGCTTTGGAGTTTTCTTGATATGCCAACTGTCAGACTAGATTTAACTTAAACCCATCTACTGGTTTGCTTTCTGTTTTAGAGGCAGTTGCAGAACTAGTTGATGACAAGGTATCAGATTGTATGATTTTCTTTTTCATTCTTATGATCTGTTATAGCTTATTTTTCTGTAGGAGTTATCCAGTTATCTGTATTTGAGAAATATGTTTTACTCTGAGGTATTTACAAATGTAAAGGTACAAATGCCATGCTGTGTTAAATAATGAACTTATGAGATGACAGAAGACTGGAGATTGTTGTGTGAGTGCATGTTAGTGATGTTACTTTGTTAATGAAAAGTATATTGATACACCATTTCATGTTTTCAAAATGAACATATTTGTGAATGCGCTGGATGTGTATTTTTTCCAATAAATAAGGACTAGTATATAGGTTCATAGGTAGATACTAGGCTATCTGCCCGAGGGCATTTATAAGCCTAGCCAGAGTGTGTCAGCTTTCGCCGCCCCATTGATTAATTAACTGAGCCTGTGTCAAGAAGAGCCAATGAAGTAATCCCAGGGATGTATTTTGTGTTACCCATCCACTCGTCAAGGTTTCTCTTGAAGAGTGTTAATGAGGGGCTCTGCCTAATGTAGTTAGGAATTTTGTTCCAAAGCATGGGGGAGTCTCTGTGACAGGAATCTATCCCTCCAGCATGTTCATAGGTTCATACTAGGCTATCTGCCCAAGCATTTTTATTTTAGCCCAGAGTTTTGTGGCTTTCGCCACCCCTTTAGTTTGGAGGATACTATGCCCATTATTTTGCTGTGCCTTTGTTCTATTTATTGTTGTGGTGAGGTTTATCTCACTAGAGCTAGTGGCTCGCAGTGACTTGGATTTCTTTAGGTGGAGCATGTCCATCAATTTTGAGTTGGACATGGCTTTGTAAGTCAGGCAGAGGTCACCTCAGAGTAAGCGATATGCCACTGAGTACAGCCGGACTTTTTCCAGTCGGGCTGCATAGGACATATGTTTGAGGCCAGTAATCCTCTTGGTGAGGTACTTTTGTGGTCTTTCCAGCTGTTGGAAGTGTCTTGTGAGGTACATCCCAAATGGGGCATTGTACTCTATCATGGGTCTGATGAGTGACAAGTAGAGGGGCACTATAACCTCTTTATTTCTAGATGCGAACCCTTTAGTAATTAGATGGGCTACATAGAAGGATTTCCTAACTACTTTGGCAATATGATTGTCAAAGGAGAGATTACTATCTACCTGGGTCCCCAGATCTCTTATTACCTCTTCTGTATTAAGGGGGCTGCCACCAATGTGGTAATTCATGGGTGTTTTGTTTTTCCCCAATGGGATGACTATGCATTTTTTGGCATTTAGCTTGAGACCATGACTTTGACACCAGGTGTCCATCTCAGTAAGGCCCTTTTGGAGAATGTCTGTGTCAGCTGGAGAGTCAATTATGGCTCCCAGTTTGCAGTCATCGGCGAACTTGGTTAGCCATAGTCCTCCTGTGTTTCCATGTACTTCTGAGAAGTATATGCCAAACAGTAGGGGTCCCAGGACCGAGCCTTGTGGGACACGACTTGTGACTGGCTTAGAGTTGGACCTGGAGCCTGCTATTCTTACCGTGTGAATTCTGTCTGTAAGCCAGTTGGCAACCCATCTCATGACATAGGGGTTTATGTTCAGGCTGGTGAGTTTTTCTATAATTCCCGAGTGGGGAATGATGTCCAAAGCCTTGGCGAGGTCAAGGTAGGCGGTGTGAACCACCTTCCCGTCATCTATGGCCTTGGTGACTGTCTCAAAGAAGTCAACCAGGTTTAGTAGGCATGATCTTCCCTTAACAAAGCCAAACTGGGTCGGGTCAAGTGTTTGGAGGTTCCCAATGTCTTTGTTGGTGTGTTCCATGATGATGCCTTGCAGGCCAGGCTAGTCAAGCTTATGGGGTGATAGTTACCAGGGTCATTTGTGGCCCCTCCTTTGTGGAGCGGAATAACCGTTGCTGTGTGCTATTCTATGGGCACATAGCCTGTGGAAAGAGTGAGGTTGAACAGTGTGTTTAGCTGGGGGGTTAGTTCGTTCTGTAGTTCATGCAAGATGCAGCCTGGGACACCATCTGGCCCCATTGACGCTGTGCTTTTGGCTTTTGGCGGGGCTGTTTTCACCTGTGCATCTGTGATTTCCAGGACACTACACTTTTCCGGTATTGTTGTGAGCCCTTTTGGGGGTAAGAGGGGGGTGAAGTTTGCACTGAATCTATCCGCCAGGGTGTCTGCAGTATCAGTAGGTTCAGTATATTTTGTGCTATTTTGCACTAACTCAGAGCATATCTGCGAGTTGCCACTTAGATTGTTGACATAGATAAAGAAGGCTTTGTGGTTATCTTTCGAATCCTTGGCTATTTTTCTTTCGAAGTTAGCCTTGGATGATTTTATGAGGGACCTTAGTTTCTTACTGATACTGATTAGGGATGTCTTTCCTTCTTGGGATTTGCTTTTTTTCTGAACTAGTTTCCTCCTATTGTAGAGCCTGTTTATTGCAGGGGTCCACCAGACTGGTTTCCTTCTCTTAGGGGATTGAGTCTTGGTTTTGCTACGGATGGCACGATCCATGCATCCTTGTAGATGCTCATAGAGTGCATTTGTAAAGGTTCCTGCATCTTGGACACTGTTATCCTTTAGCGTGGGGGCTGTGAAACTTACCACCTCTGTCTTAAGTAAGGTGAAGTTTGCTATAGAAAAGATTTTCACTGTGGTTTCCTTGGTTGGGGGTGGTGGTGTGGTGTGGACATCCAGAGTGATTAGTTTATGGTCTGATCTAACCAGTGACTGGTTGACCTCCGGTGCAGAACACCTGTCGCCCATGTTGGTGATGACCAGGTCCAATATGTTTTCACCTCTGGTAGGGAAGTTTACCAGCTGATCCAGGGCATTTGAGTTGATAAATTCCAGGAAGTGCTGGACTTGGGAGTTTGTACTTGAGTATTTTTCCCAGTTAACAGTAGGGTAATTGAAATTGCCCAATATCAGGGTGTTCGGTAGGACCTTCATGTTTTCCAGTGTCTCCAGAAAGGTGTAGTGGTGGTCCTGGGTCATGGAGGGTGATCTGTAGCAGGCCACAATTTGCATTGCAGATTTGCCCAATGTTAGTTGCACATGGATGATCTCAGAGGTGATATGTTGCGCCACTAACCTGGAGGTGTAGGTATCCATGATGAATATGGATACACCCCCTCCTTTTGTGTTTCCGTCCATGTTCTGTTGCCAAAATGTGTGGTATGAGTAGTGCTGGGGTGCTCTGTGGAGCCAAATACTAAATGGATGGAGAGGAGTGATCTATCCAGACAAAAGTAGCATGTTTACTTGACAAGTTGTTAATTTCATTGGCTAATTAAATAAGTTGGTTAAGCCCAAAGTGGTATGTAGATTGATAGGAGTATATAATCTGGTATAAGGTGCTCCATCCTTATCAACAGCAAGACTAATGATATTAGACAAAAGACAGCTCAGTATCTGAAACTTCCCCAGGCTACTAACTTGTTCACTATTTACCTGTGATGCTCTGTGAACAGGCCTTCCTCTTTAGAGATCTTCTACCATATGTTGAATACTAGTTGCATTTGGGAAAAAACAGCCCAAGACTACTGCTGTAAGTTAAGAGTTGTGTTGCAGTATGTTTTTCTATAAAGTTCTTTCTCTTGCATTCATTCCTACTTATTTTACTTGTGATATCATCCAACCAACATTTGAGATTAGATACCTTCATTTTGTTTTCTCCTTTTGGATATGTAATGGCTTGTGCAATCACCTGACTAGGCTTAAAAGTATTTCTTTGTTTTACAGATGTTCTTCGTGTTTCACTGTTGTCATCACATTTGGGTTATCCCTGCCAGGGTAGCCCTCAGTCGGCCCGAATACCAGAGGCTTAGTATTTCTGTGTCGGTTGCCGTTGCTCCAGGACTGACGTCAGGTCATCAGTGGTATAAAATATGGCAGCCAATGCCATTACATCACTCTTTCTTGCCGAGGATCCCAAAGCAAAAGCAGTTTGCACGAGTGCTGGTCTGCCGCTACCTGAGTTTTTCATTTTCCGAATTGAAGTTGAAGTCTTCTAAAGCCAAGTACCCCACTGAGGATCCTTTTTTATTGCTCTAACAGATGTCAGAAAAAGTTAACAATTGTCTTGCCTGTGGAAAGCAAATACCACACTGAGACTTTCATTCTTACTGCGTCACTTGCTTAGGCCCAGACCACGACATCCCCTGCTGTCGTTTTTGTGCTCTGTTCAACATCAGAACTGTACGTCATCAGGCCCTTATTGTAGCCAGATATTTTTGCTCTTCCGATATGGCTTCGGTAAGCCATCCGACAGCAGATCTTCAAAAAAAACGTAAGGATAAAGACAGAGACAGACCACACAGGTCTAAACCTACTGACGACACCTCCGTTAAGCTAGTCGTCAGTTCTCCGGTCCTCATTGAGGAGCTTTCGGAGCCCCTGATGCCCATTCTGTGGATTCGGAGGCCGCTACGGCGACTCTTTCGGAGTCTGGTATGCCACGAGACTCTTCATCGACTAAGGATCTTGCAGATGTCTCTACCTTGGATGGGTCCGGAGCCGCTGAGTAGGCACCAGCTTCTAAGGAAGTACTTTGCACTATCGTTTCTCGACACAGACAGACTTCTTTCGTGTCTACCGTTCTTTCAAAAACTACTGAGTTTCTAAGGCCCAGGGTACAAACCACACCCAAGAAACTGACACCCCAATCTCAAGCACCTGCTTCCTTGCCTCAGTCTCAAATGCAAGACCTTATAATGCTGATCACTGGAAGCCAGGCTACCCCTTCCAAAAGAAAAAGAGATTTGTCCCCAGTAGTTTTATCGGGACAGGAGTCCAATGACTCTGATGCATCTGAATATGAAGACATGCAACCTCTTTCTGCTTATGAGGATTCTGATGCAGAGGAATCCATCCCTTCAGCCACTCCACCTGAGGACTTTTCCTTTGGGGAAACCCAACATACTTTAAGGGAACTTTTCCAGTGGGAATGTCAGGACTACTCTCAGTCTAAAAAGAGACTCAGGGAATTATTGGATCTTCCACAGCACAGACCTCTGGCCATTCCTCCTATCCTAGATGTTGTGGATTATGTTTTTATGGAATTTAGTTTGACTCCTGACACCCTCCCTCCTGCTCCCAGGAAACCTGACAGGTACTATAGAGTCCCTGACTCTCACAAATTTCTTTTCAAAAATCCTACTGCTGACCTTGAAGTTATTTCTCAAGGGCCTAAAGGAATTAAAGCAACTTCTGCTAAGAATCCCACCTCCTCAGACAGAGATTCCCGAGCTTTAGACAGATGGGGTAAAAAAGTATACACCTCTGCCACTCTTGCTATCAGAGCACTAAATTGTCAGTTCCATATGTTAAAATTTCAGCAACATACCATGGAACTCCTCAAACAAAAAATGTCAACTTTTTCTGCTTGTGCAGAAAATAAAGAATTACAAGAGTTAATGCAATGTGCAAGTCAAGTAACTAAGCATACCTTACAATGTGGTTTTGATGCCCTAGAAGCATCTTGCAGGGCAGCAGTCACTGGTTCCGTACTTAGAAGGCATGCTTGGCTTAAGGAACAGCCCTTGCCAGGCCATGTCAAATCCAAATTATTGGACGCACCTTTGCACAATGACAATTAATTTGGCACCAAGGCAGAGGAGGTCTTAAAAAAGATGGAAGAAAAAGCTAAATCCATGCAGACAGTTAAGGACTTCCTGCAGGTCCAGCCACCCAGGTTCAGTTGGCATTGCCCCTCCAAGCATTGGTCCTTTCCTGCCCCCCCAGGTCAGCACAACCCAGACCCCGGGGAAACAGGCCCCCCAGACAGCAGCCCCAGGGAATGCAGAGATCTAAGCAATGGAGTTCCTCCTCTTCAAAACCAGGGAGTGCTAAACCACCCCCTCATGGTAAGAACTCGCAATGACTTTTTACTTCCACCCCTTCCCTCTGCCCACCTGCACTTGCCCCTAGGAGGAAAACTCTCCTTCCACGCTAGCACCTGGGCCACCATTACCAATGACCACTAGGTCCTCAACATAGCGTCCCAGGGATACAAATTTTATTTCCACACTGTACCAACCCCAAAAGAGTTCCTAGATCTCCCCACAAACCAGTGGGCAGAGGCCAAAAAGCAAGTCCTTTCCCTGCACTCCATGAGGACAATAGAGCCTGCTTCTGCAGAACAGATAGGCCAAGGTTTCTATTCCAGACTCTTCCTGTTACCCAGAAAAGAGGGAACCTGGCGCCCCATCCTCAGTCTATCCTTTCTAAACTCATTACTGGTGATACCAAAATTCAAAATGCTCACCCTCCAGCAACTACTACCTATGCTCTCCAAGGATGCTTGGTTAGCCACCCTAGACCTAAAAGAGGCCTACCTACACATCCCAGTCAGGTAATCATGCAGGAAATATCTACGTTTCAGTGCAGGATCACTGCACTTTCAGTTCTCTGCACTTCCCTTTGGCTTATCCACTGCTTCCAGAGTTTTCACAAAATGTCTGGTTCCCGCCATTGCTTTTTGCAGGCAAAGAAATATTCAAATCTACCCATACTTAGATGACTGCCTAATTCAGGCAGACAGTCAGGAAAAGCTACTCAAGCACCTGGCTTTTGTAAAAGACCTACTGACCTCCCTGGGGTACACTATCAACGAAAAGAAATCCAAACTAGTGCCCACCCAAAAAATTGTATTCCTGGCTGCAAGCCTGGACACAGCATCCCAGTTGGCTTTCCTTACACCAGAAAAGAAAACCTACCTGACAGCCTATATCTCTCAACTAGCCACCAGACCCCAGTTATCTGCAAGGAAAATCCTGCAAGCTCTGGGGTTCATGGCTTCATGCATTGTACTCATTCCATATGTCAGACTGCATATGAGAAAACTACATTGGTACCTAAAAAGCCTTTGGTGTCAACACTCTCAAGACCTGGAAACGTTTATACCAATGATACCTTGAGTAAGGAAAAATTTTCTTTGGTGGGCAGCAGCATGCTGCCACAACAACGGACTACCCTTCTCACAACCCCTCACCACCCAGACACATCAGACTATGCTTGGGGTGCACACCTGGACGGCAGGTGCATACAGGGCCAATGGAGCCCAAATTAAATGCATCTGCACATCAACCAAAAAGAGATGTTAGCTGTCCAGCAAGCACTGACAGCTTTCAGACCCCTAATCTCTCTGGGGGCTCTACTGATCAAAACAGACAACACCACTGTGATGTGGTATATCAACTAGCAGGGAGGGAATCACTTGTACCCTCTGTGCAGGCTTGCCATGACACTTTGGCACATGGCCTCAGCCATGCAACTACACCTGTTAGCACAATTCTTGCCAGGCTCCCTAAACTCTCTAGCAGACAACTTAAGCAGAAATCTTCCGGACCTACATGAGTGGCAGCTAGACCAAAGAACCTTCACCCTTGTAACTCAGAAATGGGGCACCCGGAAGGTCGACCTCTTTGCTTCCCACTCCAACCATCAGCTCGGCAAGTTCTGCACCAGGGAACCTCACTGCAAGGCCTGGAAAGTGGATGCCCTAGCCTTCCAGTTGGACCAACCTTTCGGTCTATGCATTTCCCCCACTACTGCTCATTACAAGGGTACTGCTCAAAATAAGAGAGGAAAAACCAAGGACAATCCTGATTGCCCCAGACTGGCCATGCCAGCACTGGTACCCACTGCTGCACAGCCTGTCAGCTCTGCCACCATGGCATCTCCCTCATATCCCAGCACTCCTGACCCAGAGGGAATGAGAATTCATGCATCCACAATTGCAGACCCTCAGTCTGGAAGCCTGGCTTATTCCCTGACCACTGCACAGGCTGCCAATCTCAGCAAACAAGTTCTAGATGTTATACGTGAGGCCAGATGCCCTAGCACTAGAAAGTCTTATGCTGACAAATGGAAAAGATTTTGCACCTGGATCCAGGCTAAGGGAGCCGACACAGAACAGCCCTCCCTACCTCTCATCCTTGGTTAACTAGCTGACCTACTACACAGGGGTCTATCCTTTTCCTCTATTAAAATTCATGCCTCTGCTATCTCTGCTTATTTCAGTACAGAGACACCTCTTTTCTCACACCCTCTCATCAAACAGTTCCTAAGAGGGGCTAACAACTAGAGCATCTACCCCAGCTTGGGACCTAAACTTTGTGTTGGAAAAGCTCACCCTGCCACCCTTTGAACCAGCAGCTTCAGCAGAGTTAAAGTTTCTCTCATGGAAGACAGCCTTGCTTCTGGCCATCACTTCAGCAAGAAGAGTATCCGAGCTACAAGCACTAATGGCTGTAGAGCCCATCATCATTTCCCATACTGACAGGGCCTCCCTCAGGACTAACCCATCCTTCATGCTAAAAGTGGTGTCCAGTGTGGCTCTCAACCAATCCATTCATTTGCCCACCTTTTTCCCTAACCACAAAACAAGGGAGAAAGGATAATGCACTCTCTAGATGTGCACAGGCAGCTCAGATTCTGTTTAGACAGGACTAAATCATTTAGGAAAACTGATCAATTGCTAGTCAGTTTTGCTGCAGGAGCAGAGGGCAAAGCCATATCCAAACAAACCATTCCCAAATGGATAGCACACTGCATCCATTTCTGTTACAAGCAACACGGGAAACCTCTCCCCCAAGGGGGCCAGGACACATTCTACCAGAGCAACCTCCACCTCTGCAGCTTTCCTCAGAGGGGTCCCCACCAGGGACATCCTGGAGGCTGCAACGTGGACATCAGTTCATACCTTCAAACATTACTACCTCCCTGTCTTCTCCAAATCAAGGGCAGGCTTTGCCACTGCAGTCATGCAGGGCATCCTAGCCAGCCACCAGTCTTCTTGACTGCCTCCACCCTTTCTTCAGCTTTGGGAATCAACTCAAATATGATGACTGCAACAGTGAAACACAAAGAACATAGTACAGTTGTGTACACTTATCATAAATGTAGATGTATAAGTGTATTCACTGTTGCAGTCCTAGTTTCCCTCCCTCCATCCCCCTTGTATCTCTCTCTCTCTGCCTCACTCTCCCTACAAGGAACTTTTGGTATTTACTTTCTACTAGTGGTGTTCTTCCACCATAACCTAGCCCCCTCTTGGGGGCTCTTGACAGGACAAGAAAAACTGATGTAATGGCGTAGGCTGCCATATTTTATACCACTGACGACCTGATGTCAGTCCTGGAGCGATGGCAACCGATGCAGAAATTCTAAGCCACTGAAGGCTACACTGACAGGGATAACCCAAATGTGATGACTGCAACAGTGAATACACTCGAACATCTACATTTATCGTAAGTGTACACAACTGTACTTTTTCTAGTCCCGTACTTTTACTCTTGCTTTGCAAAGCTGCATCTTAGTTGTTGAATTTTTTTTATTTGTCTTTGCAGCTATTTCTTTAGTTAGTGCTGTACTGTGCTGTTATTATGGATAATAAATTGTTTACAAAATGTAAACATGGTCACAAGATTTTATTGCAGACCCAAATGGTTTCTCTTTTAATATTGTTTAAGAAAGGATTACTGTGATGGTATCTGTGAGCTTTTTAAGGACTTTACCTCTAATGCTTTCACAGGAAGGAGGAATAAGTTAAAGTTATTTAAAATAGAAAAATGGGCTTATGTCTACCGCAGTGATGTGTTAACCTCAAAAGGCCTCTTTGAAAATGACTATCTCAATTTCAAGATCAGAGCCAGTGATTTGTTTTCCCTCCCCACAGCTGAATACCAACCACCACCAGCTCCTGCCCTCATCCACTGGGCCTACTGGACCCTCCTTAGCCTTCCCCACATCCACCTGTCCCACATCCTGGGCTGGTGAACAGATCAAGGAAGCTACCATAGCATCATATTGGTGTGGCAGAGTGTGCCCTAACATCTTTCAGCTTGTAAAAACCTAGCAAGCTCTGTGTTAGATATTATTAATGTTGTATATTTCGGCTTTTCCCGGTTAGGGGTCGCCACAGCGGAATTCTGGTCTGCTAATGATTGGCAGCAGATTTTTACGTACCGAGTTGCCAGCCCTGATGTACAACCTTCAATGAAGGTACGCCCATTCACGCATATCTCCACACAGAAGACACTTTAGCTGAGAATCGAACAGGACAATGTCTTACTGTGAGGTGACAACGCTACCGCAGCACCACCACCGCATGAATATAAGGCTGAAATTAATTCTGTTGTAAATATGCTGGAAGATAAAGCATAGAATAAAAAGTTTGCTTGAATATGTAAAATGTGCATTCATACCGTATATATAACAGACAGGCTTCTGTTCACAGCATCAGAATTGGAAAACAAGGATTACATGATTTTCTCATGTTTGCAGAACAAATTAACAGGCATCCTTTTTTATGAATTCAGCAATACGTGATGTTTTTCCAGTAGGAACAGCTTGTACAGATGTTCCCTTTCAGATTTCTGTTAATGGCATCCTCACATCAGCAAAAGTGCTTACAAGTAAATCACAAAAGGACAATAGAAAAGTCTAAAAACAGACATTATGTGACTTCCCACAGAAGGCCAAAAAAGATACCAAGAGGAAATAACATCATCTATGTGCATGACTAGCACTCTATATAGCAATTGTAGTAATTCAGTTATGTGAGAGAAGGACAGAGAGAGGTATTTTGTAGAAGTCATCATTCATATCTGTAATGAAGGAAAACTTTATAAATATATGCTAAAAATCTGACAGACTATGTGTGGTTTGTTATAAAATAAGTTATCTGTAACTGTGCTTATAGCTGCAAAATATATTTCTTTATCAGTGTGCAATTTGAAAGTCTTGGTGCTTTAAACAGACTACAGATGGAGTCATGCAAAGCTCTGTGTCTCTGATTCAGCAGTAAACAGTCAACAAGACTGTGTGTCTTAAAAAGACTTTGGATCCAGCACAGCATAGGAGCAGAGCACGCAAATTACAATAAATTTGTCAATGGTGACCCTTTGACAACGTTCCTAGCCTGTATCCAAAAACAGGGGGAGTGAATGGGTAATGCCTTCTATAAGGTCACTCCTGTAAAAGCACAATAACTAACGTTTATGTGAAGCACTTCAGATTTCTACAGTTTTCTACAGTTTGTAGCAGTACAGTTCATTAGAAGTCTAAATCCGGTGAGACTGCATTGCAGAAAGGTGAGCAGTTCCATAAATTCTCCAGAAAATGTACAAGACAAAGTTGTAAGACTGAAACTGCCAGTTTTGCTGTACCAACTTCACAAGTGACTACAGAGACTTTTCAACCATCTACAGTAAAGCAGCTTGGCCATCTGCCTCTCTGTTGACTGGTAAGAAAATTATTCTGTGTTACATACAATATGAATGCCATAGAGGTAATAATAACAGAATAAATGTATATACTGCATATTAGCAAATATAAAACCTTATTAGAGCAAGTTAATAGTAAGGCATTATGCAAATGTATTGCAAGTTGATAGTAAGGCATTATGCAAATGGATTACAATATTTGACTGGTATCTGAAACAAAATCATGTGTGGTATAAAAAAATGTTTATTGTGTGTACAATGTTACAAAAATACAATGCATGCCACTAATATGCTGACATTATATTCAAATGTTGGACAGTTATGTTCTGTCACCAGATGTAAAAGATTTGTTTCAGAGTTGCAACAACAGTCAAATCAGTTACTAATAGAACCTCTAGTATATTATGTTACAAAAGAATGTAATAAACTTGTAAAAGACAGACACAATGAGTTCAGGAAGCTTAGACAAGTTCTACATACATTTTTTCAAAAGTGCATAGGGGTTTCAAATTCAGCAGAACAGCTTACTAAAGAATGTCAGAAAGACCATGAAACATTACAGGAAATTCTTCAACAGCAGTTGCAGGATAAAGGAAATAAATTAGATGAACTGACAAGGGACTGGGGACTTCCTGCATACACAGCTAATTTGTGCAAAAGAAATATATTTTATAATATGTTTGTGTTTTGGAAATGGTTAAGCATACATGGTAGGATGGTAGGGACAAATCATTCTTAAATGTTTTACTTTCAATCAATTAAAGCAAGACATTTATCAGTAGTACAGTAAAGTGGACCATATAACTGCTATTCTAATAGCATAGTCAAAGGGTACACAACAGTTTTAGTGTATAAAATTTAAAAATAGTTAACATAAAACAGTTCCAGTGCATAAAAATCAAATGAAAATAGTTAATGAGTAAAGATTTCAAGTCACAAGACTGACATGCTTGTATAAAGATACAAGATAGACATGCATGTATGTTCTTTTCATCTAGAGTACATTTGTTTACAATGCACAAAAGCAAAAGGCAGACAACAGCAAATATAAATCATGTGAATATAAACATGTTAGTTAAGCTAATATCTATTTGTTTTTACAATTTTATATAACTGTATAGTAACACCAGACCAATAAGTTAAAGTTCTGAATTTTAAAAAGAAATAAAATCACAGATGGTATTAGTCGAACAGTTTTTGTAAAATTAATGGCAGGACAGTTAAATAGTTAAATAAATAAATAAAAAATACTGAAATCAATGTAAGCTAATTATAAAATAATGTCTATTTATGTAGTATAAATGCATAGTTATGCAAATCACAAATATAATACTAAGTGTTTTATAAACAGATGATTAAAGGAAAAATGCTAAAATAATTAACTATAGTTTATAGAGTGTAACATGTGAGCTCAGACCTTCCTAGACTAGATGAATAGTTACAGGAAATGTTGGAAAAATAAGATAAACAACAAGACTGATTGCCAGACAAGTAGCTTGAGTTTTTCTAAACATTATTGTTATTAAAACATAATTGTTAAAATGTTTACAGGAAACACTATTTGGTAATTGTAATAAAATGTCACAATTGTGCATATATGTTACTGATAATCTGTTTGCAAGTAAATGTTAAAATTAAAAAAAAAAACTCAGTTGCATCAAGTACAGCCAGCAAATGGACTATAGTATACATACTGTTCAAATCAATTGTGCAGAAGGGTATAAATACCTACTAGAGGTAGTAAACAGCAAAAGCTTTATAAAAAATGATCAAATCAAATAAAAGTCCATAGTTTGTTAGTAACCTACTAAAGTAAATGCATGGCCAAAGTGTTGGGCTGACATACATTCTATTCTCACAGCATAAAGGAGATAAACAATACTGCAATGCTGCAGGGGGAGGGGTACTTTCTCACTTTTACACTGACTGTATAAACAGTACTGCACAAGGGTCTGAAATAAAGCTACAAAAAAAAAATAAACAAGGGTCTGAAATAGAGCTACAGGAAAAAAATAATATTTCATTCCTTCTTGACAATGTTCTTTTGGGGGGGAAGGAAAAAAACGGTATTAGTGCATAAGAAACACTGGTAAACAGATTAAATCTGAAAGTCCAAGATATGCTATGCTAGTTATTATTGTATTGTTTAGTATTAAATTGTATTTGCAACATGTTAAACTGCAAAGCTATACAAGAGATGATTTAAAATTGCTTTATTACAGCAATACAAGAGAGAGAGAGTAAAGATATTAAAGATATGTAAAAAATTGCACAAGAATAGTCACTATTTTTAATATGTTTTTGGCAAAACAATGTTGGTATAAAAAATCATGAATGTTTTTAATTGCTGAGTATGTAGTTTAAAATAACAGGACGTATGCCTTTGTTGTCAATTCCACTAGATATTTCTAAAGAGACGTAAGAATTTTCCAAGATTTTGCTTAATATTAATGTTATTAAATTTGTAAGATTAGACTAAATGTACTTTATAGTCTTTGTATGTACAAATGCAGAAGAAGTCAGTACAAATGAAATTAATGAATATGTGTAAAAAACATGTTTAAAAAATGGGTCCAGGGTACCTACTAGATTGAAATGCATGAATAGCAAACAGTCTGTGTAAATACATACTGTAGAGGATACATTGTAATAAGTTCAAAAGTCATTTGTCAAGTTGTAATATCACTGGTTTTACCCCAGTTAGAGGAAAATTATATTAAGATATTGTACTCATACAGCTAATGGACTAATATGTACATAGCATTCTTTAAGCCCAGTTCAGTACTTTATGTTCACTTTACTGTCAACCAAGATGTTAATGGGCAGTTCAGAGACATGACCACAATGTTATGTTTAAAATGACATTGAAACTGTATATTTTCAGCAGTGTATAAATGCTTGCAGTAGCACATGGTTCTTGTCTCTTATAGTTAATTCAACAGGTGCAAAACGTTAATAAAAGAGTACTAAGTCATAAATTAAATTCTGTGATTGCAAAAGAATAAATTGATCAAGTTAAAAAACTAAAGCAGACACAGCTCATTGTTGATTAAACATTTTCACAGAATGGTCTGCAAAAGAAAAAGTTGTTAAATACATTCAGTTTTGGTTGTAATACTTGATATAATCGTATTAACTATGTAAAATTGCATTTTGACTTGTATCAAAAAAAGACTAAAGGTTTTGTTTCTTAATGTGTTTTCTATATAATGTGATAAAAAATACATATCAGTATAAAGTGTTTTGAGTATGTTTAAAAATAGAGGGAATTGTTAGATATTATGAATATAAGGCTGAAATTAATTCTGTTGTAAATATGCTGGAAGATAAAGCATGGAATAAAAAGTTTGCTTGAATATGTAAAATGTGCATTCATACTGTATGTATAACAGACAGGCTTCTGCTCACAGCATCAGAATTGTAAAACAAGGATTACATGATTTTCTCATGTTTGCAGAACAAATATCTATTAACAGACATCCTTTTTTATAAATTCAGCAATACGTGATGTTTTTCCAGTAGGAACAGCTTGTACAGATGTTCCCTTTCAGATTTCTGTTAATGGCATCCTCACATCAGCAAAAGTGCTTACAAGTAAATCACAAAAGGACAATAGAAAAGTCTAAAAACAGACTTTATGTGCCTTCCCACAGAAGGCCAAAAAAGATAACAAGAAGAAATAACATCTTCTATGTGCAAGACTAGCACTCTATATAGCAGTTGTAGTAATTCAGTTATGTGAGAGAAGGACAGAGAGAGGTATTTTGTAGAAGTCATCATTCATATCTGTAATGAAGGAAAACTTTGTAAATATATGCTACAAATCTGACAGACTACGCGTGGTTTGTTATAAAATAAGTTATCTATAACTGTGCTTATAGCTGCAAAATATATTTCTTTATCAGTGTGCAATTTGAAAGACTTGGTGCTTTAAACAGACTACAGATGGAGTCATGCAAAGCTCTGATTCAGCAGTAAACAGCCAGCCAGACTGTGTCTCTTAAAAAGACTTTGGATCCAGCACAGCATAGGAGCAGAGCACGCGAATTAAAATACATTTTTCACTCTGCAGTCACTGTCTTTGGGAGGTGACTGCATGTTTCCACACATGAGTAAATTCCCTACGAAGCAGCTAGCCGCTTATGTTAAGTGGCCCTCTCTGGGCTTTCAGTGCTTCTTACTGTAGTGAGCCTAGGCTGCCTCCCTTCTGGCAAGATGGCAATCCACTATCAGCTTCTCACTGCCATTCTCCCCTCCAATCTTCTAAGAGCCCATGCTGCTACTCTAACACAGGTTGTCTGGGGGTGCATGCTGTTACCTCAACACAGGTTGTCTGGGGGTGCATGCTGTTACTTCAACACAGGTTGTCTGTAGCATGGCAAGAGCTTTATCCCTTGACATCTATCGATTATTGTTGGAAATTTTCTCAAACATAGTAAGAAACAAAAAGAAGTGCAAACATACAACAGGTAAGCATAGACAAGCTTATATAGTTCCTCAAGCTAAGAAACCTAAACTAGATAACAATATGGATTCTGGTCATTCTTTTGAAGATGTGTCTAAATGCCTAATATTTTTATGTATGGGCTATCAGTTAAGTTGGTCAGGGCTGCTAGTTTATGTATGTTTACTGAAAGAAATATATTTTACTGATTTGACTCAAAACCACTGTCCATGTGATTCTACTCCATTTCTTCCCCTCTACAAGAAATGGATTTTCAACAAATTTATGAAGTCCTTTATTAGAGGGCAGTAAAAGATGTCTGCTGTTTCTGCCCCTATCTTTTTTAGAGGTGCTTTTTTCTTTCTGTTGACTTCACAATCTTTTTGGCTTTCCTCACTGTCTTCCATTTCTGTTACCAGTCCCAATGAAGCTGAACTCAGTCCATCAAGTGCTAATATCAGTTCTGCTAATCGTGGTCTTGATTTTGGGGCTACAGCCTTTGTCAAGTACTCGGACATTGAAATTTCTGTCAGTATTGATGTCTTCTTTGGTCCTGCGATCAGAAGCAGGCCATTGGGATCAATCTTTCTGCTGATCTTGTCACTACTGAGGCCAGCACTGATCGGGTCAACCTTTAGGGATGAGATCTCATGTTGAGTCCAGGGTCAGTGGGGATTGATTGTCCTGATGGCAGAGTTTGGGCTGTTTGGCTTTAGCCTAATGTAGAGGCTGTCACTGTTGATGCCAGCTTTGGTGGACTTCATTCTTTGAGAGCTGGGGTCGATGTCTTTATCCTTGATCCCTGTGTTGACACTGATGTTGATACCATTGATGACAGTTCTGTACCTGCTGCCCTCTTTGCCTGTGTGCCTGTACCCCTTACCTTACTGGCCTCTACTGTAGATGAGCCTGTAGCTTTCTACCTTGTTGGAAATCCTGCAAAAGGGCTTGGAGCAGCATGAAAGATCTTATTACAGTGTTTGGACCCATCCTAGTTTCTTCATCATCCTCAATCTCTTCACCTCTGAAGACTGGTAGGAAGCATTTGTGCAAGTTGAAACACATAGAGTCTCTATTATAAACTCCCACCCCAGGTATCGGAGGTAGAAGGGGTGTAGATTTCCCCCATCCACTGCTATGACCCAAAGATTAGGGAAGTTATTGAAATGATCAGGCAGAGATGGGGATGGCCTCAGCAAAAGTCTTTCCAGACCCATGAACGTTCTTCCTGGCTTATGCCACACATTGATAAAATTGTCAGACTGGCAGCAAAACCTTCATTAGAATGCTCTGCTTTACTGTTTATGATGGTACTTATCCTGAAAAGACCCAAAAATCATTTGGTCTCCCAAGGACTGTATATGTTGAACTGAAATTCTCAAACTTGATTCTGTTGTTTCTGTGGCTGCTTTTAAAAAGGCTACAGCACCATTAGAGGCCTGATGTCCATCCTGTAGATAAATATTCAAGGTCCATAGAGACAGATTTGAGCATTGTGCTTACATATCTTTTATATTTTCTTTGAGGACTGTAAATTACCTTTTACATATGGTAGGCTTTCAGTGGGAGCATGCAGACAAGATGCATCAATAATTGGAGAAATTGCTGTCACAGTTGGCAATCATTTTATCAACTGCCATTCTCATAATGAGATTTGTCTATAACTCAGTGGATGGTTTCAGTCTGGTAATATGCGCCAGCATATGACAACATGCCTGGTAGAATTTTCACAGATATCATCGCTGATAACAAGGTGACCTTTACCAATGCCTTCATGACCCATTCAGTCTTTTCAGTCTACATTTCAAGAACATGAGAAAATAAAAAATGAAAGGAAAGATCCTTTTGGCTGCTAAAGTGAAATTTCAGAGTTCAGAGTCTACAGTGTACCTTTTTATGGATACAGAGGAGCTCATATCTACTATGCTTCAGGCTTTGTCCACAGCAATAAAATAACTAAGATCTAGACGGAACTAAAAGTCCCATGGCAACTCTCAAAATAGCTGAAAGCCAGAGACAAGAATAAAGGGCAACAACAAGGGAAGCACTGTACTTCCTCCAGGAACAACAGAAACCTTGAGGTCTTACCCAGCTATTCCACTCTGGATACATTTGGAGATAATCTGCCCCTCCACTTGTATAGCTGGCTGTCATGTAGGACATCAGGATCAGAGGACAATAATATCCCTTTCAAACCCCCTCCCCAATCCCACTGTCTTCCCGTGCCCAGTGTGCAATCCCATCAGAAGAGTGTAGCTAGAAAAAAAGGTTTAAGAATTATTTATTAAGGAACAATCCAAGAGATCCTACCAAAACATAAAATATTAGGTTAGTTATCCACATTGGTTTTGGTATCTAAACAGACAAAGCAGCTACGACCCACTTTTGAGATGAATGATTGTAACAGTTTCATCCCAAAAGAAACCTGTATGGTCATAGTATACAGTCCATCCTTCCGTATCTGTCAGACATCCAAGATGACTACACCGATATCGAGATTACAAAGAAGTACAGGAGGTTTCTTCACTTCTGAGAAAGACCAAGTCAATAGTGGCTCTGCAATTCCTTATCACCAAGTGTATGTTCACACCTGCATTGAGCCAGAGGCTGAAAGTGGTGAAGATATTTCCATACTTAAGACAGTTAGTTCCAGATTGCTGCCTCATATAACTGTTTGACACATGATTGGGAGTCTCCTTTCAGCCTCCTTCAGTCCTTGGGGATTACAGTGATCACTGCAAAAGTCCCACCAGGAAACTTCTTAAATGCTTACTTTCCATGGATACTCCATCACATAGTTTGTCTTCCCATTGATAACTTCTTTCCATTACAAAACCTGGTTCTGCAAATTGTTCTTTTTTCCATCATTTACAGCCACAAAATGTATAAGAAGTTTGAATTGATGGTAGTGGAAATCTACATTGTTCCCTTAATGAGATATTTTATACAGGTCCTTAGGTATACCCTGAAACTTCAGTGGTGTCATCTTACAGATCTTATGAATTTTCAGATAAAAAATTTCAAAGGCTCAAGATTGCATCTCAAGTGATGGATTTACATGCTAAACCTAACTCTGAGAAGTCTATTTCAAGTCCCTCCCCTATAGTGGCTATCATCATGGATGCCTCTTTCTAGAGTGAGTAAAGGGGGTGGGGTCATTGTCAAGGGCAGAATGTCTGTATTGTATGATCACAGTCGACAAATTTGCTCATTAATATTCTGGTAATGAGGGCATTTCTTCTCGCACTTTAAGCCTTTCAGGATTCCTTGTCTCAGGGTGTGTGCAATAGCTATCCATACCCAAGACATGGCAGTGGTTTGATATACAGGATTCCTTGTCTCAGGGTGCAAAAGTTGTCCATACTAAAGACATAGCAATGGTTTGTATACAGGATTCCTTGTATCAGGGTGCTATCCAAACCTGCTCCTCACTTACAGTAAAACAAAACACATGGCAATGATTTGGTATATAAGCAAGCATTGGGGGAATTCAGTCCTACCCTGTCTGTTGTGAAGCAATAATGGTATGGGAATGGGCTACATCAGCAAACAGCTTTCTTATTGCAAGTCACGTGATTCCTCAGCTGATCAGTAGCATGGAAGCCACATGACTCCTCAGGTGATCAGTAGCATGGAAGCCACATTCCTGGAGGTCGCCAGTTCTTTAGCAGACAGCTTTAGTTGTTGCTTACTAATGTCTCGCAAATCATTCCTCAGCTGATCAGTAGAATGGAAGCCACTTCAGTACTGTGTGAAGCTTCACTATGATCTCATTTCATACCTGTCCAGCACTCTTTTTTTTTCTGGGTTTCTCCTCCAGGGGAACATCTCAGGGGATAGCCTCATCCATAAATTTATTTATTTGTTTTATTTATTTTGTTTACCAGGATAGTCTGGGTTAAAGAACCCATTTTCAATGAAGGCCTGGACAGAAAAACTCCACATACAGAAATCCATGGTACAGAGAAATTACAGTTGTTGCATACATACAATACAGTGTCCATCATTAGTAACATGCACAAAAAGGGAAGTATTAGAATCAAACAATAAACCTGCAAGATAGTTATGGTACTTAAAAAATGATATGCTGATAAATTTATAGTACATGTTACAGAGCGTTGTATACTTGAGAAGGATTTTTAGCTGCACTAGTCAGGAATAGCAGTACATATACAAAGCCAAGAATCAGCAAGGAAGTTTGTAAGCAGTTGTTTGAACTCTTTACAATTAGTAGTTCTAATGTTTAATGGACGAGAGTTCCAACTTCTTGCTACATGGTGGGAGTATAGGGAGTCACCAGCAGTGTGTTTGATTTGGTTACCTACAGTAAGCACAAATTAGATTATCTTAGGGAACAGCTGGCTGAATAGGATTGGAGAATGTTTTTCAGTGCAGGTGTTTTCTGAGCTTGATACATTATATTGTGAGCCTTGGTTAGCTGATTGTACAAAAGAAGTTGTGGGAGACAAGTCAGAACAGTTTTTTTAATATGTCACAGTAGTGTATGTGATTTGGGGATTCAGAGTCAAATTTGTTTTTTTTATTGTAACATTGCTCTAGTTTCTTTAGATCTGTTTTTTTTTAATTAATAAGGATTGGAGAAGCATATAGGAGTGCTGATAAAATATGGGTTCTGGCAGTAGCTATCCTCTGGGTGTTTGTTAGAAATCTTTTTTTTTCTGTATAAAGTACCCTTTTTTATGAACTTTAATAGTTTGTGAGACATGAAGGCTGAATCTTAAGTTGTCAAGGGTGTTGCCTAGCAGTTTGGTTTGTGTGTCAGGTGTGATTATAGTGCTATTACTATCAGTGATGAAGAAAGTGGTAGTGGGGGAGGCTCTAGAGGGTTGCAGGACCATAAGTTTTTTTTTTTTTGGGTCGAGTATGAGCTGTGATTCTGATAACCAAGATTCTGTTTCAGAGAAGGACTTTTGTGTGATTTGCTGGAGTTGTTGAAATGTTGGAGCATGGCATATAAGGGTAGAGTCGTCTGCATACTGGATGATAGTTGTTAGTGGATTGGCAGTGTTAAGATCATTAGTGAAAATGCTGATTAAAAGTGGGCCAAGAATCGAGCCTTGTGGCACTCCTAGTGTGACTGGGAGAAGGGTGGAGAGGTTATGTTGCCATATTACTGCTTGCTGGCATGACAGCAGAAGGATGTAGGTTCAGGTTAGAGAGAACATTTAACAGTTTGTGGTGTGAGACCATATCAAAGGCCTTTGACATGTCTAGGAAGACTGCAGAGACAAATTTGCCCTCATTACAGAGTTTATTGATGGTATTAAAAAAAAAGCTAAGGAGCACGGTAGTGGTGCTGTGGTGGTGTCTGAAACCGTGTTGGGAGTTGGCAAGAAGGTTATTGGAGATGAGGTGGTGAAGGAGTTTGGCATGAATACATCTTTCGAGGATTTTAGATAGAGGGGGTAAAATGGCAATAGGTCTGTAATTAGTGAGCTCTTTTGAGTTGCCACCCTTGTGTATAGGGATAATATGTGGGATTTTCATAATTTTGGGAAGCATTGTTCTGTGATAGATCTGTTGATTAGAATTGATACAGTGGTAGGATATGACTTCTGCTGCTATTTGTAAGTATTCTGCAGGTGGGTAGTCTACTGCAATGGTGGTGGGTTTGAGTTTCTTTAGTAGTTTTTCTACAGTTTTTGAGGCTATATGTTGAAAGGAGAATTATGTACTCTTTGGATTAGGGAGGTTGGGAGAGGTAGGCGAGTTGGGGCTCCTGTTAATCAGAGACAGTATACTTTCTGTGAAGGACCTGTTAAATTCTTCTGCAATGGTACCAGAGGGATTTAGAATATGGGGGGTTTGGGAGTTGTTGTTTTTCCTGGGTGAAGCATGGATTTAATTGTGCTCCAGATTATATTGTTACTTTAACTGTAAGTTATTGTAGTAGTTCTTCTTGTCTAGGTTAATATAATGTTTGTCTTTATTTCTAAGTTTTTGGAATGTGAGTCGATGATTATGGATTTTACAGGAGTACCATAAGTGCCACATCTTATCTCTTTCCTTAGGAGGGTTCTTGTGTCTTTGGAGAGCCATGGTGTATAGTTAGATTTACAGAGAATTGTTCTTGGGGTACTAGCCTGTTAAGAATGTTGAGAAAGGTATTACTGAAATATTCTACTGCCGTATCAAGGGGTATGTATTTCAGGTCCAATTACACTTTTTTAATTACCCCATATTACTTTATGTTTATCAGCCATTTCCCCTTACTGCAAAGTGAATCCAGAAAACCATGAAAAACAAATCTAAAGTTATTCTTGTAGTCCTCTTTTGGCCTCAGTATGTTTAGCTTTTTTTTGCATAGGCATCATCTTTTGGAGAAGCCTCTACACCTTTCAGATCTCTGTTGATCAATCTCTCTAACAAGCCTCTTACTATCCCCATGTTTTCTGTAGTTCTTCTAATGGCCAGAGACCCTACATACCCCTTTGCGCAATTCAAATTATTATTTCTGTCCAGACTTCCAATACTACAAAGACATATAAGAGCAAATATACGCATTTTTGTATGTTGTCTACTTCTAAAGGCTTGGCTATAGTACCCTGCAGTATTAGAACATTTTTCTCAAATATATGATATGTAGGTCTCAGGTTCCTCCATAAAACTGTATTGGTTGCTGTCTTCACCTTCCACCAAGGCTCATATCCCCTGTAATTTGCATTTGTTAAGTATTTAAGGCCTTCCTTAAGGGTCCATTACTGATCTTGTCTTCTTTAAAGGATCCTTTCTTATGCCTTGTTGCATATAGCTGGAGAATTTTTTTAGCTTCTCAAAAGTGTCATTTCATGGATTCCCCAGGAAGGCTATTGACAGCTCTGCCTAGGCCATCCATATGTTATATTTCAAAAGGAAAGAGATTCCTTATGAACAAGTCTGGCATTGGTGCTTAATGTAGTAACTAAGACTAACTCTAATCAGAGAGAACACTTTCCTGTATTCTTTCCAAACTACTCAGAGGATAACATTTGTTGCATTGCATGGATGTCCATAAGATGCACCGCTTTTATTTAGACAGAACCAAATATTTAATAAAAGAGCAAGATGTTTTGTATATTTTTCTAGTGAAAATTGAGCTGTACATTTTCTAAGATCTGAATGATTGACTGTCTTTATTAATAAAAAAAAATGTCAAACATTCAACCAGGACAGTGCTTATCTTGCAGGCATTTTTTTCAAATACAACTGTAGATGATATTTGTGCATCAGCCACATCAACTTCTCTGAATATTTTTACAAAAAAACTACAAACCAGATGCAATCACTTTGATGGCCTTCCATTTTGGCAACATCAATCAGTGGTATGTTCTGATAAGAAAGACCACTCAGGAGAATAACCCTCTGACTCTGTCCTGGTATTGATGAGGGTAAACCTCCTCATACCAGAATAGACAGAAATGTATTTGCTACAACAGAAGTACTGGATGAGCTGGTGCCTTTCATCTGCATACCCACCTGCCTTCTTCTTTCCCTGATGTTGACATGCATTGGATGTCATTGTTTTTGTTTTATCCTCTGCTTTTTCTTGGCATGACTGAGATCTGAATACTGAGATCTGTTTATAGAGACAATGGATGGTGATGTACCAGTTAAAGATGTGATTAATGAGCTGGACATTTTTACAATAATGTAGTAAATTCAGAATAATAGCTGGGTCAGAAGCAGTCCGAGTTATAGTGTGGCTGATCTGAGCAGTTTTCAGCCTCTGTTTCAAATGCTGCAGCTGAAACAATGAGTAGGCCCTCGTTAAGGGCAAATGACATAAGCCAGGAAATTGTTGCAAAGACTGAATTACCTCAGAGGGAGAGTACAATAGGATTTTGATGAGATAGTTGTAGAGAATTGAAGCCAGGAAGATAGCACAATGACGAAAGTACTGGAAGAGTAACATGGTGGTGGTGGTGGGGGGGGGTTTGCATTTGTGTGTGTGTGTGTGTGTGTGTGTGTGTGTGTGTGTGTGTGTGTGTGTACGAGCATGCACATGCATGTGTATTTGCATTGAGGACAGTGAATGGAATTGGAAAGAAGTCTACTAGCTAAGCATACAGGGTTGGGAGGGTGGCCTAATGGTTAAGGTGTTTGCCTTACAAACACAAGGTGCAGGGTTTGAGTCTCACAAGGGATAATTGGCTAGGCTTACAATGGCTCGCAAGGGCAGTTAGCCTAGTACTAACCTATGAACCTATACACAGAGGTTTTACCATTTCTCGGACAAATTGCCAAGCACTATTCTGAGGCTTGAATGGGATTTGGATATGTCATAGTTCATTGCATTCACTCCTAATTGGTATGGTTAGGGGTCTGTTTACTGCAGAAATGCCTTGAATCAGCTGATAGTCATCCCAAGTACTGTTCTAAGTCTGGAAGAGGATTTGGATATGCTTTTGTTCCTTTACATGACGAGGCTTGAACCTTTGCTCTTCCCTAGCTGTGAAAGTGCCAAGGGTACTTTGAGCTGTTTTCATAGTGACCCATTTGGGTAGCCTGTATCCGTACAGTTTCCAAGGGCAGGGGGCTCAGATGAAGAAAATTATTTGGAACACTGTCCTCTGATATAAAAATAGTTTTTGAAAGCAGATAAGAGTGCTTGCCACCAGCTAGTTAGCCCATCTTTCTGCCATCTTTTATTATTATTATTATTTATTATTCATATTATTTTTATTTACATTTGTTGACCGGGAGTGTCCGAATGGACGTAGGTCCATTTTCAGCGGAGGCCCAGGGAGAAATCTCCACAGTTAAAATAAACAGACAGTAGTTGCATTGGATTACATAGCGATTAACAATTTAACATAGCAATTACTTACAACATATTTACAGATGAAGAACAGAGTACATCAGTAGACAACTAGAATCTTTATCTGTGAAGTACATAACAGACATTAACAAATGTTACAATAAGAAGTTCCTGCTGTATAATAAGTACTAGGTTTATGAGCATCTGAGCTTGCTATAATCAAGGTAGTTAGTGGAGTGGAAAGAAAGGTAGTGGTTGGATGGGGTGGGTGATATTAGAGTGGGAGATGCAAGGGCATAGCCAGCATGTTTTTAGGTGCGCTTTTAGTAAAGTTTTGAAGTGGGTGCATGATGGTACGGAGGTAATTGTGGGTGGAAGGGAGTTCCATAATTTAGGTATGGTGCAAGAGAATAGTGCTTCACCAGCAGAGTTATTGGCTTTAGTGATCTGCAAGTGATTTTTTTTGCTGGATCTTAGTGGTCTGGTGGTGCGATAGGGTTGGTGTAGATTCTGGAGGGATGAGACATTTAGTGGATGGTTTACTAGTTTGCGGGCGAGTGAGAGTTGATACCACTGAAGGAGGTGAGGGAGTTCAAGCCAGTCCAGTTCAGCAAGTGAGAGACAGTGGTGACTATGGTAGGATGCCCCTGTGGCGAATTTGGCAGTTTTGTTGTAGCAGGTCTCTAGCTTGTTTAGATCGCATTGCCTTAGGTTGGTATATATTGGAGAGGCATAAAGTAGGGTGGAGATAAGGTGGGAATTTACTATTGAAATCTTTGCTGCTTTGGTGAGAAGTTGCTTATTTCTGTATAACGCTCCTTGTTTTTTGTGGACTTTTTTTATGGTCATGGATATGTGAATGTCAAATTTTAGTTTATTGTCTATTTCCACTCCTAGCAATTTGGTGTGTTCAGCTGGGTATATAGTGGTGTTGTCTTTTGCTGTGATGTTAAAGTGAGAGTTGTTTTGAGTATGTTTGGTGGGTTGGAAGATGAGTAGTTTAGTTTTGTTTGGGTTGAGTATTAATTGGGCATCGGATAACCAAGTTTCAACATAGGAAAAGGCTTCCTGTGTGACTTTGCAGTTTGGGTAGGGACTGGGCTGAGCAGATGATGGTTGAGTCATCTGCGTATTGTATGATTGTGCCATGTTTGGTGGCAGAGGCTAGATTATTGGTGTAAACAGAGAAGAGTAGGGGTCCAAGGATGGATCCTTGGGCAGCCTCTATGGAGACAGGTAGTTGGGGAGATATGTCATTCTGCCATACAACGGATTGTTGGCGGTCAGACAGGTAACTCTGAAACCAGTTGGTGACTGATTGAGAGAAGGATAGGTTATTGAGGACAGAGATGTGTTCTTTGTGTGGGACCATGTCAAATGCTTTAGATAGGTCTAGTAAAGTAGCAGAGGAGAGATCGCCATTGTTTTTATGCTGAAGGATAGTGTTAGTAAAGGAGAGTAAGGCAGTGGTGGTGCTATAGTTTGGTCGGAAACCATGCTGAGTACTGGAAAGGAGGTTGTTAGTAAGGAGGTAGTCTGAGACCTGAGAGTGTTTGAATCTTAGAAAAATGACCTCATAAACTGGTCATATATCCATGCCATGAATTCTTGGATCTCTTCACTAACAAGTACCCCTAGTACCTTACTGAAAAAAAAAAAAAAAAAGTTTAGTTTTTATTTGTCACTCTTTTTGCGGGTATGTCACCTGACATGATTAGCTCCTAACTAGTTGGCCCATCTTCCTGCTAGTCTCTTTCTGTTTCTTTGGAGCTTTTCTCCAGAGGCCTCCTCTGAAAAGGATTTTCAGCCCAGTTGAACTTTCTCAGGTCAACAAAAACAATAAATAAATAAGATAATAAAATAAATTAGGGAAATGACTAAAATATGGGTTTTCCTAGGTATAATGAATTTCTTTTGCTGAAGATTACTGAATGAAATATATACTTTTTCTAAACCGGTGACTGCATTTCTTTTATTTTGTGGTTGCTGTTGGTTCACAGTGGGGCACTGCTGTTTTTGTTGATGTTTTGATTGGCAGTATGGGGGAGGCAGTTAATGAGTAAAGAATTTTTGTTTTGAATAAAGGGAAGGAAGTTGGTGAATGAGGATATGGACCGGTTTGAAAATTAGCTATGAATATGAAGTTAGGAAAGAGCCCTCTAATGATGCTAACAGATGTCTCACTCTTTGTATTACACACACACACACACACACACACACACACACATATATATATATATATATATATATATATATATATACATATATATATATATATATATATATATATATATATATATATATATACACACACACACACACACAGTTGCTCTTAGACAAAGGAGTGAAATTCTGTGCATTGTTTCAGTTCTTCTGTATGTAATGTGAACATTTTTTTTCCAGAAGAAACTGTAGTATGAAACTGTAGGATATGCAAGTAGTATACTTTACAAGGGAGCCGAGGCTTATTCCTGAAACAGTTTGGAGGGTGATAAAGAGATGGAAGAATGATGGTAATACTTGGAGTAGATCATATAGATAGACTGTGATATGCACAATGGAGTAATGATTGAAATGTGCAACAGTAGTGTGTGTGTGTGTGTGTGTGTGTGTGTGTGTGTGTGTGTGTGTGTGCAAACCCAGTCACGGACATTCAACAATATTCTGCATAGCTAAGAGGTATGCGCAGCACAACTAGCATTATAACTTGGCTTAGATGTATGAAAACAGTACATAAATGAGTAACTATTTCCACAAAATCAAAACATAATGTGCATGCCATTTTTAAAAATAAACTGCATCGAGCAGTACAATACACAGATACAACTTATTTCACCATTGCCCAAACTTAAGGGTAACGTTTTGAAAAAAAAAAAAGTGCTATGGAAAATGGTAAAACATCTAGTGCTGTTCTTATTCAGATTTGTAAAGTCTCTCAAAAACAAAACATACAAAAAAAACTTGCCATGCTTCAGTATTTCCAGCTCTGCTTTAGCACCGTTTACCTAACTACCTTACATAACATAGTGTTGGGAGCAGGGTTTCAGAACAGAAGACTTGACTCGTACTGTTTCAGAATACCAACAGAACCTCTGTCTTGTCAGTTATGAAATGAATAACTGGAAAAGTCAGTAAACTGTTTCAACTAGGAAATAAATAATTCCACCAAAGAAAGCACACTTAGTTGCCACTACAGTAAATGGTACTGCAATTGTAATGTATGTAAAACAAAAACAGAGCACTTAAATTGTAACAAATCACTTTAACCGTATTCACTGTAAGGTAATGTTAAAAAGCAGTCTCACCAGATACCTGCTGTTTTTCACTGTGGCTGTGTAATAAAATGTCATCTACAGGCAGATAATATGATATGATATTAGAGGTTGACTGGGTGACATCAAGACCTCATGTTTACCCTGTATTTGTTAAATAATAAAAATTAATCTATCCACACTTTTTATAAAACACTTGTCTCCATTATGACCTTTCTTGTCATAGCATTTCTGAAATGAGAATTGAGTCTTTATCCTTTTGTAAGGAGAGTATTTTTTCATATGAGACTGAAGCAGTTATAATAAGCATATGTACAAGACATTTGTTTTTATCATCATCGTTTGACTGTTTCAGAGCTACTAACATTTAAATGGAAACAGACAGCATTAAATGAATATCTGACAGTAGTTAAGCATCTGAAATGAAGGTCATCAGACATTAAAACTGTCCATTTTCCTTAATGAATGTGGCCTTTTAAATAAGCAAGCTTCTCTTTCAGTCTGAACATCTGCATATTTTGATATCATTATCAAAAGTTCCATCTCAATCTTACCCATATTCGAAGTGCGACTGCAAAACATATAGAAAAGTGAACGTTGTTTTGTAATTGTATACGTTTAGAAGGTTTAATGTTGAACATTTAATATCAGTAACCAAGTAAAGATTTGACTGAATACACATTGTGTTTGTTAGCTCTCACTTGTTTAACCAGTTTAACTGTTTTAAAATATGCGGGGTGCAGTGTCTACTTCTGTTTGTATATTCTTCCATCGTCAGTTTTGTTTTTTCGTTCTCACGCTGTAAGCTCTAATAGCATGGCCATTACAAGACTTGTTCTCTCTGAAAATGGGTTTTAAACTCTTTTCCTAAACGTTTCTCTGCAGGAAATGACAAGTGACAGTTTGAGGTGCAGTTCTACAGTCTCTTTAAGAAAATGTACATGTACTATTTCTAAGGTGCTTCGTTATTAAATTCTGTTTTTGATGCCTTCCCAAGAGTGGATATAAAACCTTCACTTATGCTCAAAAAGATGTTATCTTTCTGTGGCTGAATCCCATACATCTGGAAAAGTCTGTAAATTGTTGACCATGTAGTTGTGGATCACTATCAGTTCTTAGTTTTAGGCATACCGAATTAATGCAATGTTTTACCCATAATGAGGAATACCACATTTGCAGATATACAAATTACTGGCCCAGTGATGGGGCATCAAGTATAGTCTTTAGCAACGACTGAAAGGTATTTCCTAATATAAAAGGAAAATAAAAATCTCTCAGAGTTTTATTCTTGGTCGTTTAGGCCGATATGTATAAAAGTATGGGCATACACAACAATAATCTGAAACTGTAAATTAAATCTGTCCAAATCAATCCTTTTTTCCAAATATTTAATGAATATGTTTTTCTTAATCCATTTAGGTTTGTAGGTTTATATTAGTCCAATGGCCACCATGGTCTTTATAAGCCTAGCCATGCAACCCAACCCAGTTTTGTCCCAGATTACCTTGGATGCCTATATGGTGGGGTATGTTAGTAAAGAAGCAGCTAAGGGTTATGTGTGTGTGTGTGTGGGGGGGGGGGTATGTTAGCTAGGGATTAATTTACTTACTGTTGACCTCTGGCCATCAGAGACATGGGGGCCAGACCAAGGGTGAATTTTCGATTTCCCATCCAATGATCAAGTTCCTTTTTGAATAGGTTCAGAGATGAACTCTGCCTCATGTAGCTGGTTAGTTTATTTCACTGTGCAGAAATCCTTTGAGACATATATAGGTCCCTCCAGCATGTTCTATTTATATTGCTGGCAGAGTTATTGGATCTGCTGTTTCTGGTGCTGTTTGTTTTGTGGATGCACAAAACATAGATCAGAGCTGGATCTGAGGATGCCTTATTTACCAGGCATATATCAGCTCTCAGTAACTGTAGGAGACTGAATACAGAAATAGGGTCTTAAGGTGATCTGTGCAGGACAGGTACTCATACATTGAATCCTCCTTTGAGGAGCCTTTGAGGGCATTTCGACCATTGCAAGTGCCTGGTTAGATACATTTCAAAGGGGGCATTGTACTTATAACTTCCTTGGACTTGGATTCCATACCCGTGCTTATGACTTGAGCAACATAGAATGATTGTCTTACTTTCTTGGCTACATGTTGGTCTAAGACCAGATTTCTGTCTATATATGTTCCCAGATCCCTAACTAGAGAGTCAGCTGTTAAGGGTGTTTTATTAATGGAGTAATTAGCTTGGGTGGATGCTTTCTTATAGGGCACAATAATACATTTCTTCACAGTGAGTTTTAATCCATGGCTTTAGCACCTGTTATTTGTTTGTGTTAGACCATCTTATAGGATGCTGGTGTCATGAGAGGAATCTAGGATATCTCACAGTTTACAGTCATCTGCAAACTTGGTGAGGTAAAGACCTATGACATTAACCTTGACTTCTGAAAAATAGATGGCAAACAGAAGCATGCCCGACACAGTGCCCTGTGGTAGTCTGCTGGAGATCAGTCACCCAATGGAGGTGGTCTTACCGATCCTGACTTCTTGGGTCCTATTTGTAAGCAAGACAGTAATTCAGTGAGGTATGTAGGGATTTATGCCTAGTTTGGAGAGTTTGTCAATAATACCTAAGTGGAGTTTTGTATAAAATGCTTTGGCCAGGTCATGGTAGACAGTATGCACTAATTTCCCCTTATCCATAGCCTTTGGGACCCTCTCGAAAAAGTCTACCAGGTTGATTAGGCTAGACCTTAACTTAACATCACCAAACTGGAATGGATCCAATGTCTGTAGGCAATCAGTGTCCTTGTTGATCATTTCCATGATAATTTGTTCCATGATTTTGCATATTAGACTTGTCAGACCCATGATTGTGAAGTTCCTGGGGGTCATTTGATGGTCTACCCTTAAGAAGAGGGATAAGCATTGTGACCACCCATTCACCTAGCATGTAACCTGTTTTGAGACTGTAGTTGAAGAGTGTGACAAGTGATCCTACTTAGTCATGTTGTAGACTATTTAAGAGGCAACCGGGCATATTGTTGGTGTCCACTTAAGCAGTGTTTTGGGCTTAAACAAATGCTGTCAGGGCCTGCTGTTGTTGATAGTTGGGGGGAACATGCTGGAAGGGATTTCACTGGGGGTAGTGGGGGGGGGGGGAGTAAAGTTAGTGCTACATTCATCAGCCAGTAGATTCACTATATCACCCTGATCAGTGAAGGTTGTGCCATTTATAACCAGTTCTGCACAATGCTGAGTGTTACCTTGAAGGTTACTGACATAGCCTTGTAATTTTCCTTAGCATGGGAGGCTGTGCTGACCTCACAATTGACCTTGATGGACTTTTATTAGACCTCTTAGTTTCTTGTTTAATTGAATCAGAGAGCTCTTGTCTCTCTAAGTGTTGCCTTTTCTGATTTTGGCCATGACTTTTTTTCCTTTGTTATATACCATGTTAAGGTAAGGATAGCATCACTAGGGTTTGTTTTTGGAGTTTTATTTGGGCTTGCTTATATTTATACAGGGTTTCTGTGAATAACTCCACGAGGAACTGCAGTTATATCAGGTCTGAAACATTTAGTCATCACCTTCTCTCAGAAGTTTACTTATTAAATAATTTTTAAAATGTTGATACTTTATGTAATCAGACTGAAACATACAGTCAAGTTTAGAATGTTCACATATTAAAATAGACAAAAATAAGATCACCATCTTTCACAGAGTATTTCATATGTCTACTTGTCATTTTTTAAATATTTAAAATGACAGCTTTTAAATTTATAAAATTTGTCTCCCACAACAATCGGAATTTCCTACTCAAAATTGTCTGTTCCTAAGCATTCTGAATGCTTAAATTAAAAAAAATCTGCCTATTTATTGCCTGGTAAGTAGCTTGAGTTTGCTATTAAAGTCTAGCATGCGTAATCTAGACAGAATTAGATGGTTACCCCCTTTGTACATGTTTTTGTAACAAATTGGTTAAGGTATTATTTTTTAGATGCCATTTTTACTGGTGTTTTTAATAAACCAGTTTTACAGTAATTTATTTCACAAAACAACATCCACTGTGGAAACAGACATAGATATAGATAGTACCAGTTTTCACTTGGATCATTTGGCCTCTGTGCTTCCTAAGATTGAGTTTCTTCAAACTAGAAGGTTGTGTTCTGAAAGAAAGGATATTATTAGTGAATATAATACACTGAGCGGTATGTTTTCTACAAGGGGAAACTCTGCAAAAGGTTTTTTTAGCCTATTGGGAAGTTGCTAAGACTCCTAGGTTTAAAGTATTTTTGATTTTTAATGTACATCAAGTTAGATCAAGTGTTAACAACATATTTATTTTGTTGCACAATATAATGCCCTTTCTAGTCAAAAAATATTTGGACTATTTTAATGATGGATGTTAACTTAAAAAGCATTTTCCTAAGGCACATTTTATTTCATTGTCTGTTGGCAACAGTATAGGAATTATGTTCTGTCATAGTTATTTTACTATGCCTACAGTTACATGTACAAGTAATATAGATAGATTTAGTAGGGGGGCACTGTACCTTGTGGAAATTGTACAGTTTGTCCCTTTGTATGAGAAAGATTTGAAGTAATTAATGAAAGGAAAGTAGAGATTTAAGGTTATTTTAATTGTTTGAGTTTGGCAGTAATTGACATTATTTGTTGACCTGTAACCTATATTATGTGAGGGAAACTAAAAGAGACTTTTCAGTCAGGATTAATGAGCATCTAGGAACATTCATAATTTTGACATGAATGGGCCTTTTGTATCCCACTTTGCCGAATGTCATGCTGGTTAAGTGGATGGTTTGAAAATTACTGTTTTAGAACAAATAATCTGGAGTTTTGAGTATGGGGTTAATGTGAAAGTATTTTATTGTTTAAGGAAAATGTATGTATTCTTTTCTACAGTGATACCCAATGAACTTAATCATGTGTCTAATTGGTAAGTTTTTCGGAACTCTATTAATATATTGTGATATCATTTTTGTTTTTTGTATAAAGTGTTTTCTTACACATTGGTTTTATCCTCCCTGGGAGGCTTATTGTCAAGGTGTTAGGGGAATAAACATTTGGTTGGTAAAGAATTGTAGCTCTTTTATAGTTCATTCATTTGATTGCAGCCCATTAATCTTCCCATTTTAAGAGAGGAAGTTCCTTACAGTCTTTAACGTTAATCATTTTTGTAGCTCTAGTTTTAGTACTTTAAGCACTGGTATGATTAACTAGATCTTAATAACAAATTTATACTCTTCTAATCTCTTAAAAACAGTATTTTGATTTCACTTGGAAACATATAATATTGAATATTTCTTGAGAACTATAATAAAATATATATAATGATATACATTTCTTTTTATGTTAGTAAAATCTTATAACTGGCTGAACTCCAGTAATATGATTTGGAATGTCTTTAGGAAAACTGTATCCAGATAAATTATTGTCAAAATTTAAAAATTAATCTTCAAAGTATATTCAGTATTAGGAAACTATTTCTCAGGTTATATCATATCATGGTTTAAGTATATGTCTCTTGTCATTCATATAATGCTGTTTTCATTGTACAAACAGCTTGTTCTACTAAACGTGTATAACACATCTGTAAAAACTGTGTACAAAATAAAAATATGCACATATACTTCCTCTTCTGAAATTAATAGATATGCCATTTGTTGAAGGATGCCTGGGCTTCTGCATTATTTGTTTCAAAGGCTCCTTTACCTGAATGTACATAAAAATTTAATTATAAAGTAAATGTGTGTGTGTGTGTCTGTGTGTGTAATATATATATATATATATATATATATATATATATATATATATATATATATATATATTTTTTTTTTTTTTTCCATTATTTTGTTACACTGGTAATATGGAAGTTCTACAAGCACTTGATTCCCAAGCACTACTGTCTCAAAGCCAGGGACTTAAGAATCTTGTAGCTCAGGTAAGCTGCCACTTGCCTCATGCTCAAACTGAAATACAAGTTCAGGCAAGCAGTTGAACAGCTTACCTGAACACATTATTTGAGTTTGAGCATGGTAAGTGTGCCAGGTGTAGTGGGAGGTGGGGGCGGGATTGTATATTACAGCAGTGGTCGGGATGGGGGTTTCAGCTTTAGGGAGTGGGGAGATTTATGTGTAGATAGTGAGAAGGGAGGTATAAGGTTAGGGTATGAGACCAGGATTTTAGGTTTAGGAAATGGGAAGGGATTCTTAAAGTTAGGGAGTCGGAGTAGATTCTTGGAATACGAAGAGGAGAGTTTTAGGTTTAGGGAGTGAGCAGCGTGTTTTAGGGTTAGAACTAGGGTCCTGGTAGAGCTATACAATTTTTTGTGATAGGGTATTGGCAGGGCTAAATAGTAACAGAAGATTAAGCAAGTGGCAGTGAACAGGAATGGTATGAGCAAATAGCGTGAGAGCACTTTTAGTAGGCTCTGATAATATTTTAAAATTCCTTCATTTAACTTCTTTCATTATTTTATTTCACAAAGTTTCAATTTTAATAGCATTTTATCCACAGTCAGAATGCTTATATTCCATTATCTGGAATCATGAATTCATGCAATTTACTGCCATACCAGTTTTTCTCAAAAATAACCAGTTTCTGTTTCTGTTTCTTTCCAAAACCTGATCCAACATATCTTCTCCAGGTGTTCTGTTAACAGTTCAGCAGTATAGGATACTGAATTAGGTATTCCTTTTTTGCCACTAGACAAAACATCTCAATATACCAAGTCATTTGTTTTTCACAAACTTTACTGGAAAACCCTAGTCCAAAGTATTCTCTGCTTTTCTGTCAAAGTCTCAGAAGTGAACAGCTCAGTAGGAGACTGTCATATAATTTTTAATTAAATAAGTCTCTAGTTACTGTTGTTTTAAAGGACCATGTGTCATCTTTGAGTATTACTTGAATGATTTTTATCCCTTCAGTAACAGATAAGGCAAAGAAGTAATGTGTATAGTTCTGTTCTTTCTCATAACTTATACTACGGATGTTCCAGTAAGATCATTCTAAATATTCATGGATACTGAAATGTTTCATTAGGTTTTCAATAGTTTAATTCAAACTCATTGTTGGTAAAGGACACATATCCGGTTTCAAATAATGACCAGAACCAGTTTTCCAAGAAACAGATCACCATAAAATTTCCTTTCATAAACATATATTCCCATGAAGGCACTGGTGCCATAACAAGAGCTTTCTTAAACTCTTGCGCTCTTGGGACATATTCCACCTTGTTACTACTCTTCACTTGTAGAGTCCATGTCCAGCCACCTTATATAACACCTTTCCCAATATTTTGTTTAATACCAAGAAGACACTCACTTATTTCTGAGAATATCATGTTCATTTTGAGGCCATGTCTGTGCCATCCCCACAAGATACAAACATCTAGAGCACAGAGTACCTTTTTTGTGTGTAGGAAAAGGTGCTGATTCAGGTTCTGCTCAGTCTGAAAGCATCTAATTAGATATGTTTGTACACTAAACATCATCTAGTGTTTATTTGTCCATTATTTAAATGGTACAATTGTTATAGTACCTAGACGATCAAACATAATAACTTTTTTGTAAACGAAGAACATTACTACATGGGAAGAGTGATAACTTGTTTAAACCATCAGCATTACCATTATCTCTATCTAGAATGTAAAGTATTTTATACTTGCATGCCTTCCATAATATTGCCTGTGTTCTCGGAATTCTTGGAGACAGCATTTGTGGTGTACCTTTCACATAATTAAACAAAAAGTGGCTGGTGATCTTTTTGAATGGGTAGTATGTTGCATATATATTAATAAAGTTTCTTACTTCAAAAATTACCCATTCATTCTTTTGTCTAAATGCATTTTTTTTTGCATTTGTCCAGGTATTGGACACAAAGCAAATAGGTTTCCCTTAGCCATCTTGCATTTTGTATGAAAGTACAGTATGGAGATTAATCATGTCTTAATCTTGTCTGTTACTGCATGGTGTGCATAACATTTGCTTATATGCTGCAGAAGGTTTGTCTTTATCTATCACTAGTTCACATCTTTATGTTGGGTAGTACAGTTAGATACAGGTTTCCTTACTGTTTATAACATGGCCACAGCACTAGTCTGAAAGTACTTTGGTACATTGAGGGCACTTAGTAAATGTGATTTTTTTCCAGTATGTGTGCATGTGTTATCTATGTATATACACACACACACACACACACACACACACATATATATATATATATATATATATATATATATATATATACATACATATATATATATATATATATATATATATATACACACACACACACACACACACACACACACACACACATATATGTATGTATCTATCTGTATGTGTGTGTATAAAATTATATGTGTGTGTGTGTGTGTAGATATATATATATATATATATATATATATATATATATATGTCTGTGTGTGTGTGTGTAGATATATATATATATATATATATATATATATATAGATATATATATATATATATATATATATATATATATATAGATATATATGTGTGTGTATGTATATATATTCGGGTCCTCATGGTTTGGTTAAAACACTGCTTCTGTCAGAAAGATAAAGGTTGACTCATTTAGTCAGTTCCCATGTCATCACTGCACTGGTAATGGCTCTGTGTGAGGCTGGTGAAAAGGAGGGGTAAGGAAGGTTCTCTTCTTCCCAGCTACTGTACACTCTCAGCATTGGTATAGTTAGGTTGCAGAGGATGTAGAGGGGGTGCTGTCCCTTATTTGGAGGTGCAGGGGTATGCCCCCTGCAAAACACTTGATTTTGTGAGTTTTTATTATTTTCAACTAAACATTCCCTTAATACAGGTTCTTCAAAGGATGTTCATTGCAATGTGAGTGTGGGGGTAAAGAGTAGAAATTACTGTGCGTTCATTTCTATAGTGAAGGTAAGTAGGAGTGTGCAGGAAAATGACCATTTGATTGAAAAGGTTATATTGGTTAGCGTGTAAGTACTAGTGTTATGGGATAGTGTTAGAGTAAGAATTAGGTAAGGGGATAAATGTACTGTTTTGCACGTTTTGTGTAGTGTGTGTTCTGTGTCATTTTTTTCTTGTGTAGTGGTACTGTTAGTGAAAGGGCTTTTAGAAAACTAATGTGTAGGGTAAGTTTAGGATTAGGTTTAGCACACGAGTAAGGTGGTGCACAGGGGCTTCTACCCATACCCATACTCTAACTCCTTGTCATTGTTACTAAAACCCTTTCCCTAATAGTACCACTACCAAGATGGCACTCAATCTCAGTTTTCTAGCTGCGTTTTTAGATACAGGGTATTTTTAATTGGATAGAGTTATTCAATGTTTTGCAATTCGCTATTGTAGTATTCAGGGTTTTGTGCATTCAGGCTATTTTTGATCATTTGAGGTTCATTGTCTTGAGTATTTTATATTTCATAATGTTGTATAGATTTTTTTTTGAAGATGGGACAGTTTCTTTACTGTGTATCACATACCATACAATACAGGAAGTCAGATGGACTGTAAAATAAGAAATCTGTAATTTTCCTTTTGTTAGGAAATAACATATACAACTGGTAGGTCTGTTAAAGATGACCGAGTAGAATCTCATTGGCAATGCTTTTGCCGTCCACAGTTTGAGCACCGATGAAAAGGGGCAGTATTAAATTTCAGGGGAAGGAAAACACTTCAACAAGAAAATGTAAAAAAAAAAAATAGAATGGATAGTCTGAAAACAGAATAATTGCAGACAGTCATTTTGTAGCTCAAGAAACTGATATGGACAAGAACGGAGTACAATACTGTATAAACTACTGAGTTTAATGAACCATTTTAGCGCATTCATCTCCTAAGAGACTTCATCAGAAATAAAACCAAAACATTGTTCAATTTACATTTAAATACTGAAAGTCCTATGACATCACAATTAATCAATTTAAAATGACAGTGACACGCAAAAAATTCCTTTGAATAACTGACACAATTCAGTTATATAAAACAGCCTTGAAACAACTTTATAAACTGTTTATATATATATATATATATATATATATATATATATATATATAAAATTTTATATATATAAAATTTTTTATTATAACTATATAATGTTGGCGTTTTCATGTAACATAGGTGCCAGGGAAACATAATCGTTAAGACCTGGCGTAAACATAGCTGCCATTCTAAGTTGCCACTGGCTCTCTTTTTTTCTTTAAAATATTTTTCCAATCCCCTCCTTTGGGGTTAATATGTACTATTTCTAAAATTCCAAACATGAACATCCGTTGGGACAAAAAGTTAGCATAGTCAAAGGACAAGCAATAAGAATTGCTAGGATGACTTCACACAAAGAGGATTTAGCAAAAGAATTTAATAATATTTTTCAAATGGTTTTGGAGAGAGGATATCCAAAAGATTTTGTAGGAAACATTCTTCACGAAATTTATACACAATGGGGTATTAGATATAAACCTTTATTAGGATTTGGTTCACAGGAAGAAATCCATGACAATAATGTTACTAGGCCAAATAATTTCACCAAGGCCTGTGTTTTACAATACAATAGAAATATTGATTTGGTCCAGGAAGCATTTGTAAGAAATTGGAATATTTTCAGGACAAAAAAAAGATATCTTAGAAAAAGTGGGACACAGGCCTCAATTTGTTCACAAGGTGGGTTATAATATTAAACAACTATTAGAGAATAGAACATTTTAGAGAGGTCAACAATGGTACTAGGCCGTGTGGCATGTGTTCATATTGTACATACATAATGAAGGAACCACAGGTTGTGTTAAACAATAGTGTCAGGAGTAAAGTTTTCTTTAAAAAGGGTAAGTGCAACACTAGGATGGTAGTCTGTTTGGCTTGGTGTATAACCAGTGGACATTTCTATGTAGGCAAGACGGAATGTATGCTTAAACATAGAATTTATGAACACTTAAATGACATTAAAAATAGAAAAACTACTAATGCCTAGACATTCCTTGTGTTGCGGTAATTTTGATAAATTCATGTTTGGAATTTTAGAAATAGTACATATTAACCCCAAAGGAGGGGATTGGAAAAATATTTTAAAGAAAAAAGAGAGCCAGCGGCAACTTAGACTGGCAGCTATGTTTACGCCAGGTCTTAACGATTATGTTTCCCTGGCACTTATGTTACATGAAAAAGCCAACATTATATAGTTATAATAAAAAATTTTATATATATATATATATATATATATATATAAACAGTTTATAAAGTTGTTTCAAGGCTGTTTTATATAATTGAATTGTGTCAGTTATTCAAAGGAATTGTTTGTGTGTCACTGTCATTTTAAATTGATTAATTGTGATGTCATAGGACTTTCAGTATTTAAATGTAAATTGAACAATGTTCTGGTTTTATTTCTGATGAAGTCTCTTAGGAGATGAAAGCGCTAAAATGGTTCATTAAACTCAGTAGTTTATACAGTATGTTACTCCGTTCTTGTCCATATCAGTTTCCGTTTTTTTTTGGTTTTGGTTATAGTCTTTTGTTTTATATTTTGTAGTTCAAGCCCTGATGCATTCCTTGTAGGGGGATCTCCCTGTCCACTGTACAAAATTTTCATTGGTTGGATGTTGTTGGAGTACATGAAGTTCTTAGGTGAGATTTGCTGTGGCCATTTGTTTTTTGAATGTAAAATGTTGCGAGTGCAGTGACATATTTAGGAGGGTGCATTTCAGAATCACTCAGCTAGCTTTTCACATCTTAGGTGCCTTACTGAAAACTTGCACTTGTGGCTAGATTACTGTTTTGAAATAAATCAATGAATATGCCTACTTTATTTTGATGTGTCTTGTTAACAGAAGTATTACAATTAAGTACTTTTTCAGCCTGGCATTGTAGAGCTATTGCTTTCCCAGAACATTCCCAAGTTGTTTAACCCGCTCATTCCTGAGCAGCTGAAAGTAATTTAAGCAGTTACTAAGTTTCATCACCTAGATTTATAGCATTTTAGGCCCCATGGTTATCTAGCATATTCCCTGCCTAGTTACATACAAATACCACAGATTCATCATTGTCAATAAACATAGTCATCCATGTTTTCAGTTACTCTTAAGGTGTCAATGTTAATTGCAATCAGAATGTCAGCTTTCTCTACAGATGTTGCATGGTGTTCTGAATTAATCTCTTGCAAATGGGCAACTTTTAGCCCACAGTCAGTGTACGTCACCTTAACCATACATTTCCCCATTGCCATGTCTTCAGCCCCATCACATTTCTCACTCAGTTGCACAGATTGGCCTGTAGGGCTATAGTAGTGTTCACTTTCAACAGTGCTTACTGAATTTGCTATAACAAGTTCTTCACTCATAGGTAAAGCAACCTCCTTTTCTGTTACAAACTGAGATGCAACCAATGTCACTATATTAGCTTCCCTAAACTCTGCCTCTCATGTACAGAACCACGTGGTCAGCCTTCAACACACCCTAAAGTCTAATACTGAAGAGCAGGATAATATAATGTTGTCGTCCTCAGGTTTTCTTAATCAATATAACTACCACGTCTGGTGGCATTATATATATATATATATATATATATATATATATATATATATATATATATATATATATATGGTCTACTGTGATCTACATGGACAACACAGTGAAATTAAATAAACAAGCAAACAAATAAATATGTGAAACAAGCAAGCATGTAAGCAAGCCCCCGTAGATGTACATGCAGGTCTAGTACTGAAGCCTAAGAAAAATTGTTATGGACTTTAGTTAATATAAGCTCAATGCCAAAAAGTGCATTGTCATCCCTTTTGGTAAAAAGTCTGTACCCATGAACTACCACATAGGAGGTAGTCTACTTAACACTGAAAGTGTGATAAGAGACCTTGGGACACAGGTGGACAGTAGTCTCTCCTTTGATAATCACATCGCTACAGTAGTCAGGAAATCCTTCTACGTGGCACACCTTATCACAAAAGGTTTCTCATCCAGTTAAAAAGAGGTCATTGTTCCTCTCTACTCATCACTCAGACCCATTATAGAGTACAATGCCCCTTTTGGTATGTACCTCACAAGACATCTACAACAACTGGAAAGGTCACAGAAATACCTCACAAAGAGGATTACTGGCCTCAAACAGATGCCCTACGTAGACCGTCTCAAAAAACTCCAGCTTTACGCTGTCGCATATCACCTAATCAGAGACGATCTCTACCTAACATACAAAGCCGTCAAACCCAGAGCTGTTGGACATGCTCCACATAAAGAAATCCCAATCCCTCCAAGCTACACGCTCTAGGGACCTAAACCTTGTCACTACAATAAACAGAACATGCTGGAGGGATAGATTCCTGTCTCAGAGACTTCCCATACTCTGGAACAGACTACCTGTCTATATCAAACAAAGCTCCTCATTAGCACTCCAAGAAAAATATTGATGATTGGATGGGAGATAGGAAATTCATCCCGGGGAGCACTTCTGTGGCTCTGCTTGACAGGGGCACAGGAAAATAATTTTCTTGGGTGGCAAAAGCCAGGGTACTGTTTGACTAGGCTTATATAGGCCCTAGGTCCAATAGCCTAGTACCTACCTATGACCCCTTATTCTGTTTCTCTCTTGTAACTGTAAATGCTGATGCTTGTAATGCAACCAGAAGAAACTGGTGAGAGTATTGTAAGGCAGGCACTCATTAAGCTAAGCGCTCTGCAAGTACTTTTTAAACTTATGTCACTAGATGCATCTAGACGTCTGCCACTTGAATAGTGATTTATATCATGAAAAACATTTACCTTAATACAGTAAATGTAACAAACAGTAAGTGTCTGTTAGCACAGATACAGACAGAAAGATAGCTGTTAAAAAAGAATTCTTACTTGAAAGAACTAGAAAGATATTAAAGAGAGAGTAGCTCGTTATATATGTAGGGAAGTATTATGCTATACAGCATCCAACTGTTGTATGTTTGAAAGGGTAGTATGATTAATGTGATTGGTCAGGGGTAGTATGATTAATGTGATTGGTCAGGGAATCAGTTAGGTGTAGTAATGTTTAGCCTTAAAAGGTGATGTCTGATAACAGTTCTTTGTTCTGAAGAAGTCCTGAGGTTAAGAGGACGAAAGTACATGTCATATGAGTGACATTGCTTACTCATATGTCCTAAAAGTTTTTCTTGTGTTTATTACTGCTGCCTATTAAATGTTGGCCTTGTTCTTTATGATTTAACCCTTTGTTGGGTTCTGAGACCTTTGCAATGCCTTAGGGGATCATTTCTGGTGTTCTTAGTATGATTACCTTCATGAAGACTGGCTGTTTATGCAAACGGGGGTGGGGGGGGTCATCATTGCTAGCTTTTCTTTGTATACTAGCTTTCATTGGTAGCAAGTTGTGGTTATTGGACTGGGGCCATGTGTGGGTATAATAAAAGAACAGTCTTAGCAGGATTGCTTTTTGGTCCTGAGCTTGAAATATTGTAGGTATCTGAAGTCAGGTTTGATAGTTATCTAAAGTCTACAGTTTGCCTTTTAATGTTTGTCTGTACATCACAGTAAAAAGTCTTTTTTTTTAAATAGAACATGAAAAAGGACTATTTTTACTACCTGCAGTAGGATCACATTGTCAGTTACAGTTGTCACGCATCAGCCACACGTGCACTAACTTTTCTTTATTTGCGCTGACAAGCAGGATAGTAACATATATTCTGATAATTAGTATTTCTGTGTCTCTGAATAGTGATTGTCCTGCTCATATCACTAACTAAGCTGAAGCTAAAGTGCTGTTGAAAAGTGTTCATAATGAAGCCAGGCATGTAGCAGCTGGAATGAGAATGACAGCTGATATTTGGAGTTCTTTATAGTGATGAATATGCTGTTTAAATTAAAAACAGAAAGTACACCCTACACCTGTGTGAAATAAGATCTCTAGAATTAGTTGAAAGTGTTCCTCCCACTAGTTAGCACACTGTATATTTTTCTTACTTGCGTTTTGTGATTTTTTTTTTTATTTTGTTAGTTCCTTTAAACTTTAAAAGGCATTCAATAATGTACCTTACTAACTGAAAATAATTAGCAGCATATTTCATAGGTACTAGAGTTTCAGTTACTAGCTATGGATATGAAATATGAAAAAGCAATGTTTTGCAGTCTCTTGCATTGCTGCTGTAACTCAACTAATTTTTGGTATAATTATAACTTCGTAAAACAGTCCGGCACTTTGTTTTTATTCAGCAGTTTCAGCGGTTAAGTAAAGTGTGTTATTTTGTGTTGGTTTCTCACACTTTGTGATGGAATCTTGTGCTGAGGCCTAGTACTTTTGATGTTGTAGAACAAAATACAATAAATGTGGGATATGTATATTTGAGGCCCTGTTTTCTAGCTAGACTGTAGGTGTAAATGTAGTGACATTATGCATATGCCATTTTTTTGGCTATTCATGTGCAAATCTTATATTTTCTGGGGGGGGGGGTTGTATTATTTGTAATGTGGAGAAAAAATGTAATTCTAAAGTAGAACCTATGGACTTAATGTGCATTAAATAGATGTGCCGGCAGGAAAAAGAAAATATGTCCATGTAAGCTTACCAAGGCTCAATTCTTGGCCCTCTCCTGTTTTCAATTTTTATTAATGATCTTCATACTCATATTTCTCCTGCCACCTGCATACAATATGCAGATGATTCTACTTTAATCTGTTCTGCCTCATCCCCCTCTGAACTGCACTCTCTCACCCAAAAGACTTTCAAAACCGTAGAGATGTGGTTCCCCAAACGATGCTTAATTCTGAACCCCAAAAAAGCCAAATTATTACTTTTTTCACCGACCTGAAAATCCTCTCCACTGAACTTCTGTCTCACATCAAATAATGGCACCAACATATCACCCGATCCAACTACCAAACTCCTCGGAGTTGAGATAGACAACAATCTGACCTTTGACATGCACATCAACAATACTATAAAATTAGTTAACAGACAACTATGCTCCCTCTATAGAATTAAACCATTCCTTACTCCACTTGCCAGAACTTCCATTGCATATTCCCATTTTATTTCCACCTTCCTGTATGCCTCCCCTATCTACACTTCTTTGTCCAAAACTAACCTCAGCAAATTGTCTGTTGCCTACAACAATATTGCCAGATTTGCCACTGACTCTACTTTTAGAACCCATCACTGCCAAAACTTAAGGCAACTAGGATGGCTTGAACTACAAAACCTAATTCTATTTCACCAGCTCTCCTTAGCCCACAAAATCCTTTACAGACCCACAAACACTCCCATACTCACTTCCCTTATCACTCTTTACTGTAATCTTAAAAGCCTTTGTTCCTCCGACAAACTACTTGTATCCACTAGTAAACCCAATAACACAGCAGGCAAATCCTTGTTCTCCAACACAGTAGGAAAAACTTGGAACACACTTCCTCACAATCTCACAGCAATCTCCTCTCTTCCCTGCTTTAAATTCCAACTCAAAACTCACATCAAAACCCACTGGCTCTGCCCCTGTAGCAACCCTGACTAGCTTTCCTTGAGTATCTAGGTACTCTCAACTTTTCTGATTTAACTGACTAGCTTTCCTTGAGTATCTAGGTACTCTCAACTTTTCTGATTTAACTGACTAGCTTTCCTTGAGTATCTAGGTACTCTCAGCTTTTCTACTTTAAGAAACTCTTAACAAAACACACATTTTGTTTCTCATCTTCTGTTTTTGCAGTTAATATTTAATGTGTTTTGATGTATATACTATATATATGCTTAATTTGTACCTGTTCTTACTAACGTTTGCATGTGGAGCTTTTCTCCCCGGGCCTGTGCTGAAAATGGACATATATCCAGTTGGACTAGCCCAGTCAACAAATGTAAAAATAAAAAAAATAAAAATAAAGCTTACCCTTGGATGCAACTAGTACTGTAGTATTCCCTCCAGCCCCTTCACCCCCACTTCTTATCTACCTTCTCTCCTGTATTTTCTAGAAAGCTACAATGGTGCACTGACTATTCTTATAGCATATTCTGTTTATTAGTTATCCTTCATGTGCAGAACTCTTTTTTTCCTTTTGTCCTGATTGAAACTGGCAGTTTTAGTGTGGTAGTTTTGCCTGCTCATTCACTCTATAATTCCTTTTGTAGGATGATTCCCCACAGCTAAGCACTCTGTTACTGACCCCTTGTTTTTTCTTATACCTGTGTCATGTCCCTGTCCTCCATACTGAACAAATACACCTTCCAAACCTGTCTTTTTAGGCCTTGATATCACTGCCCATGTGGCATTCCTTTACACCCACTAATTAATGTTATCTCTTTTTTATGAAGTAAGCTTTACACGGGGTCCCAGTATACTTCTTGATTTAGGTCCTGTTTGGATGTGTCCCAGAGTCTTGTTCACTTTTACCACCTTCTTCTCAGTTTGCCTCTGCTGGTTTACTTCTTTTATTTATGTACTTATTTCGAATTCATTTTTTATCAACATGAGACCTGTCCATTGGCTTGTTAATTTCTTAAAGGGCAAGGCTAATCAAGAACCATTTGGACCATGTTCTCCCATCCAAGGGTCATGTAAGCTCACTGGTTTCTCTAGAAGACAAGAGTTATGCTTTAAAGATCAGGCCACATACTGGCCCCAATACAGTCTCCTGTTCCTGTCCTAACTCCTCTCTAGTAGACATTGCACCGACTCCACAAAGGCTGCCTGGTTGAGGAGTTGTATGCATGTTTCCACACATCCCTTTCAAACTGACCAAGGAGTACTTACACCACTGCAACAGTGCAAGTTTGCCTGGCCCCTTCAAGTGATCACCAGCCCACTCTTAAAAGTCACTAATGTAGCAGGCATAACCACTTCCCTCCCCCTAGGATGACCAAATTGGTGTTGGCCACTCAAGCTCCTCCTTCCCCACCTGTCCCCTCCCATATGTATGCTGCTGGGTGAGCATGTGCCATCAGATTGTAGTCGAGGCTTCAGCTCCTTGATGGTTTATTTCTGCAATGACTCGCATATCACTGTCTTACACAGTTGTTTCTGGTGTGTGTCCCTGTTAATTGAATAGTTCTAGGGTTCTTGGCACTACGTTTCAAAGACTTCAGTACTGAACACCTTCTTCCACTTTTTGGTCCACTTGGATAGTCTTTTGGGAGCCTTCTGCAGGATATTCTTCCAGTATATCATTCTTTCCCCCTACGATTTTAGTGTCATAAGCCAGCAGGTTGATTGATTATTCTGTTACTACCTTTGGTGATATAAAATGCAAATATGTCAACAAGTACCAGACCCAGGACTAACAGCTATGGAACTCCCTTACAGCCATTTATTTATTTATTTTACATTTGTTGACTGGGATAGTCCGACTGGATATATGTCCATTTTCAGCGGAGGTCCGGGGAGAAAAGCTCCAAGATAATAATACACATTGAACATTTAGTAAATGCTAGTTTCAAGCAGATTACAGTCATAAGCAATACCAGCATTTAGCACATGTAGTACTAACTTATAAAACACTTTACAAAACATAACATTATTTTCAAAGTTATATATACATAACATTACATTCAGGTTTAAGACACATTGAGCAGCAGTTATACAATTGACCCTTCCTGAAATGGAGTGGTAGAAAAAAGTTAGAAGTAGTTGAAGGTAAGGCACCTAAGAAATGGAGAAGTCACTAGTTGGGGTTAGTGCAAGGACATAACCAATGAGTTTTGAAGTATTTAACATTTATTTACTGGGAAAGTCTGACTTGGAATGAAGCCAATTTTCAGTGGAAGCCCGAGGAGAAACACTCCAGACACATGTCTTTGTAACGTGAGAGAAAACCCACACAAACACAGGGAGGACATGCAGACTCCAAACAGAAGGCACTCCAGCCGAGAATCGAACCGGAGAACATCTTGCTGTGAGGCAGCAATGCAACCGCTGCACCACTGCGCCATCTGCTGCACCACTGCACTATCTTCTTCTTCCTTCTATTTATTCTTTCCTTAGCCAGTCTGCTTTGCTGTGTTATTAATAAATATGCCTGAAATGAGTAAATAAGGGTGCTTACTTTTCTGAGTGAGCCATTTGTCACTGAAATCCAGTTAGATGAACTGTTGGCATAACTACATGTTGTGGTGTACTGCACAGCCCCCTGAAACTGTAGCAAAGCACTTGCTACAAATGTAACAGGCAACTTACTGTGGTCTCAATAGCACACATGGAGTTCATAAGTGCTTCAACTCTGACTGCAAACACAATATCAACATTTGTTTTTAAATGCTGGTACTGTAGTATTACTACTACTACCACCTGATTGGAAGCTGATATAGATGCCCCCGACACCTTGTGGCCAGGGCTGCTGCCTCCCTCCATCCCACCCTTGCCACTCCTCTGAGATGAACTGCACAAAGCAAACTGGCACACATTAGAGACTTGGATAACTTGGAAACAGTTAAATAAATGAATGGGGTACAGTGGGTAGAGTCTTCTGCACAGGTTAAGGTCAGCTGTTTTCCCTCTCTATGTAAGAAAGCTTTCAGTGAGTGTCCTGCCCCAAGGAGCTGTCACATCTACTACAGCTTTTCCCTTTAGCATTACAATAGCTGTAAAATCTGGAACGGTAACTAACATGGCACTTATTGACACAGTCAGTATGATGTAGCAAGAGGAAAAGAACAAGGTATGTCCACTGCAGAGCTGAATACCTTATACTTTTCCAGTGTTTACACTTGTTATTTTATGCATACTGTAAAGGCAAGAGGCATAACTACCAGAGCAAAAGTAGACAGGTCAGAATTAAGTCGAGAAGCAGTCATTCTGCAGTGTGTATCATGCAGGTGGACTATGAA